>NC_058133.1:278252952-278305257 GCF_016433145.1 Gracilinanus agilis | reverse complement strand
TCTCTCTCTCTCTCTCTCTCTCTCTCTCTCTCTCTCTCTCTCTCTCTCTCTCGTCTGTCTCTCTGTCTGTCTCTCATCTGTCTCTCTGTCTCTCACTCTCCCCCCCCATCTCTCTCTCTCTCTTGTCTGTCTCTCTGTCTCTCCCTTCCCCTCCCCCTCTCTCGTTTGCACAACTTCTGACCTCACTATCTCTGTGGTTAGTTTGTGGGAGTATTTGGGAAGCTGATCCTTTGAGAGGCCACTGAACATCAACTACTTTGAACCAGCGGTAACTGGTTGGCATACAGTTGCAGGGAAGGACACTGGTTTCCACAGCTGCATCTGTAGCCATATGTGAGGAGGCAGCGGTGGTCAGAAAGACAGGACTGGGGTTTTCTGGGAAGGGGAATTGTTTTTCTAAAACCAGCAGCTTCATGTGTCATTAAAGTGTGGGTAGTTTTACAGAACTACCTGAAATCTATGATGAGATTTCATGGCTTGGAGGAGAGGGGAGAGAAGGATGATAGGATAAAGACTATATTAGTTATCAGCAGTCGCTGTGAGACCGAGCTTACAGTTAGCATACACATTCATAAATACTTATAGTATTCTTTGGCCCCAGTAGGGAGAAAAGCATGAATAATTTTACAAATATTTATGCTGAAAATCACATACTTTTACTTATCTGGGGAACCTTTCTAGTGAAAACATGACCTTGAGCCCCTGAACAAATGAGACTGAGAACCATTCTTCTCTGCCTAGGTCTAAAGACCTTCTAGCCAATTCCTGGGTGTCCTCTTAAACAATGGTCTCCATACTTTTTTGATAATGCTCCCATGTCATATGTTTCTTTTCTCCTGGTGGCTGTGTTGGAGGAGAAGAGGCAGATGGGTTAGGTTAGAACTTCCCTGAAGGTCTGAGACTCAGGTCAGAAGAGGAAAGTTTGGGAACTTGTACATCTGACCATCACAGGGAAAGTGAAAAGCAACCTATCTTGCCAAGGACCACTTAGAAGACTAAAGGGCACCCTAAAAGGTACCCTATATTCCAAACTCAGTTTTGCCATGGACTAGCAAGTGATTTTAACTCTTTGGGTCTCATCTACAAAACTAAGGAAGTTGGACTTAGTGACCCCTAAGATTTTTTGAGCGCTGAAGTTGTCATTTATCTTTGTTTCATAAAATTGTAAGACTTAGAGCTGAAAAGAACGATGGAGATCATCTGAGAGGCATTGTAATACAATGGAAAGAGCACCACCTCTGGATCTAAGGCCCTGTATCAAATCCTCTTTCTGATCCTTACTACTTATGTAACCTTGAACAAATAATCATTTAGCCTCCTGGGCCTTTATTTCTCTGTCTATAACGTGAAAGAATTGTGCTAGATGGCCTCAGTGGTCCCTTCTAGTTTTAACATTTATGATCTCATGATCCTAATCCAATATCCTGGCCTTATAGATGAGGAAATTGAAGCCAGAGAGGTAAGATGGTTTTCTTAAAGGAACACAGGTTACAAGTAGCAGAATTGAGATTCAACTTGAGTTCCTTGGCTCCAAATCCGGTACCTAAAGTCTCTGTATTTTGGTGTTTCAGAACACACGGCATTGGAGAGGAATGTTTACCTTATCTAAACATCTGTCTGGAATTATTTTTCTAGATGACATCAATATCATCCTGTAGAAATGCTTATAATAATGTCCTTTTTATTCCATTACTATAACTTTCCAATGACTCCTTTCTCAATAGAATCCTCTATTGTACAAGAACCATGGTTAAGCAAAATAAATCACCACATTATCCATGTCTGGCAATATATCTTTTAATTTGTACCTTTAGTCTAATAATTGCATAGTACCTTTTTACTGTTCTTTTTACAAGTTCTTTTTACAAGTAATTAATAACAATGATAGCAGCTGGCATTTATGTAGTACTTATATGGCCAAACATTGTGCCAAATATCTCAGTTGATCCTGGGTTGTAGGTACTGTTGTTATCCCCATTTTCAGATGAGGAAGCTGAGACAGAGGTCAGAGACGGAGGTCAGATGACTTGCCCAAGGTCACACAGTTAGATCTTGTTTGAGACTGGATTTGAATTCGGGGCTTCCTGACTCCAGGTCCAGAGTTTAATCCACTGTGCCACCAGCTACCTCTGAATTATTATGATTTTTCTCTGAGCCATTCAGAGTTCAGAAGTGCTTCAGAATTGTTTCTTTGCCATCATCATGTGCTGCTTACTTTGTTCTGCTTTAGTTCATATAAACCTTCCCAGGTTTCTCTGAATTCATCCTATTCTGTATTTCTTAAGTCTCTTTTTCACTCATTGCCTTACCACCCTTGACTTCACCATTCCCTGATCCATCGAGACCCACTTTGCTTCAAGTTCTTTGCCACCACAAAAAGTTCTACTAGGAATATTTTGGTATATATTCCAAAAACTATTTGGTATATGTAAAACATGTATATACCAAAATATTCCTATATATGTATATATATCATATTCCTATGTATAATATTATAATTTTTATAATATATAAAATCTTATAATAAAATTTTCCTATATAGAGGATGTATTTGGTATGTATGTATATACTAAAATATTCCTAGTAGTACCTTTATTATTTTATATACATATGTAAAATATACATTAGAAAGACTAAACCTTACTTATGTTCTGATACTACTGATATGCACATAGGGTATACACAGAGATAAGTATGATTTAGCCCTTCAGATGTAGTTGTGAATGCTTTCCTACAACAGTCGGGCCCATTCACCGTGTCCTCAGCAGTGTCGTTAGTGACCTTGCCTTCCCACAAGCCCTCCAACATTTACTATTATCAATCGTATTTTGCCATCTTTGCCACCTGTTAAGCGTGAGCTGAAACCTTGTTTTAATTTTAATTTTAATTGTTTTAATTTCCATTTCTCCGGCCTCCTGCTCACTCTGTTTGTGGCTCCAGGCTGTCATTGCTCAGCCTCGCCTGGGCTTCTTGTGCTGTCCCTAACCAGAGCAAGTGAGGCCATTGGGCTTCCAGTATGATTCATGGATGAAAAGTAAGCCGTGGCCCCCAGGCGTGGGAGGAACCTTGTGCTCCCAGGCTGCAGTGTGATAAAGCTCCCCCTCTCATCCCACAGGAAGCATGATGGATGTGCCTCCTGTCACCGCACGGCTATCAGACTCCCCCGGCGTCGGCACCCACACAAGCCAAGTGCTCCGACGTCACTGGCATTTTTGTAATGATTTTTCTTATCTCCATATATCACCTAAGTCTTTTATGTGTATAATTTTTTAAAAAAATAAGGGCCATGACATAATGAAAAGGCCCTGAATGATTTATAACCAGGTAATCTGTCTCTCACCATCCATTCCCTTCCACTTAAATAATAGCAGAGTGGCAGTGTAGGACCGATCAACCACATGATTTCATAGCCTGACAGGTTTATTATTAAGCTGATACCAGAGGGAAAAGATGATCTATAGCCAGTTACCTGTTTTTACAGGGGAAGCAGGCATATATTTTAAGTGGCAATGCACATTGAATTTTAAACCCCAGCTACTTTGGAGGAGACATTAAAAACTCGGAGCTCAGTGTTCTCAGCAGTTACTAAAATTCCAAGTGTCTCCTTTTGAAAGAGAAGGGGTTTACATTAGGTCTCGTGGCTAATAATTTCTGTATGGCTCCTTAAAAACGGACCCGTGGCAAGTCCCAGATGATGGATATTGGGCTTTGAGGTCACCTGTGAAGGAACTGCTTGTTTTCCCACTTATATTGCAATACCCAGATCATTATCCTGAATGAATCTCCCAAATAGGCTGCTGTCTGTCTCCCAAAAGGTTTAAAGGTAGTAAAAATAAATGGGGCAGCTAGGTGCCTCAGCAGATAGAGAGCCAGGCCTAGAGATGAGAGATCCTGGATTCAAATCTGGCCTTGGACACTTCCTAGCTGTGTGACCCTAGGCAAGTCATTTAACCCCCATTGCCTAGTCCAGTGATGGACAAACTACGGCCAGCAGGCCAGATGCAGCCCCCTGAAATGTTCTAACCGCCAGCCAGTGACATTATTCCTAATCTGATGAATATAATGAGTAGGATACAATACAATGAAACTTCAAAAGAGTTGCCTTAGAAGCAGACTGACAGATGAGCATTTCCTTTCCTTTGGCCCCCTCTTTAAAAAGTTTACCCATCACTGGTCTAGTCCATACTATGCTTCTGCCTTGGAACCGAATCTTAGTATTGATTCTGAGACATCAGGTTAAGGGCTTAAAAAATGAATAAATGAAATAATAACTATTTCTAGTTCATGGCAAGTGGGTGAATAACTTTCTATAAGATCCAGCTAAAGAAGCTGCATATTCACACATCAGTAGGGACTTCCAGCCCCTTGTGAGTGATGCAGACATCACTGAAATCTAGTGTGTGTGTACACACACACACATATATATGGATATATTTTACAGAAAGTTATGTTAATAGGGTTAGTGCCCCTTGAGTTTTTGCTTTTTTTTTTTTTTGAGAAAAAAATCCAAGTATAAAGAAATAATTACATGGGAGGTATTCTTCAATTTAGGTAGTCAATTCCTTAAATTATATGTGCTCTTCAGATTTCTGAGTACATTTCATAACTGGACCTCAATATAAAATGGGGAATCATTTTGTTAAAGTCTAAATTCCTCAAACCATAATTGTATATGGTGTTAATGAAATGAGACAAAAAATAGGTCACACAACTATAACCCCTCTTCATTATTAAACAACCACGGAAAGTTAGACCGTTTAGCATAATTTTTACGGTATTACTGTCTTAGCTTTTAGGAAGAACCTGGAACTTCGATGATACCATATAACTATGGGTATACCAAAAATGAAAGTCAGGGCCTATATTCTCCATGTGCTCATTTCAACCTGGGTGGCTAAATGACTTATAACAGTCAATGCATGAAAATGGTCTAGATTGAATAAATTAGCAAAATCACAAAAGGAAACCACGGTAGGAAATAGTTTTACACGTGTAATCACTGAAATACTCAAGTGAACGTGTCAATCTGTACTGAATAAATAAATTTGTTTATAGACATGTTCTGTATTAGCTTCCACTCTTTCACAGTGCTTTGCCAAACAAAATCCCACTAGAAGTAGGATGTTCACACCCGAGTAGGAGTTTCTTGGATAAATATTTTTACTATATTGAGACCAAAACCACTTCTACAAATTTCAGACTTTGATTGAAATAGTATATTTCTTTTGGTTTTTTCTCCCCATCTCTTCCACTGGCAGCCACTCACGCATTACCTTGCCTCCTCTTACCTCCCACTGCTACTGTGAACAAGAAGGAGGCTGGCTACAAACAGAGGAGGCCAGTCAATCAGGAGCTCTGAGGGGAGAAGGGACCAACCACACCCAACTGCTTCCAGGAGGAAACTGGGCTTGGGGAGGGGCAGCCAGGAAGCCCTCAGTTTGCAAAAGGGCTTGCATAATGCTGGAGAAATTTGTTTTCCTCTCTCCTTTTTCCTTCTCTTCCTCTTCTAGATGATTCAGTGATTCATGGAATTAATTTGACAATAGATCATAGATACCTATCTGAAGGTAGGATATTGCAAACTGCTTGCTTACTTACACTGTCTGTATCACACTAATAGAATACATTTTAAAAAAAGAGAGAATTCATCCAGTGTCTTCATCCTCAAGGATCTCCTGGTAAGGAGTTAGGGAGATAAGAGCCTTTAAAGGGTGCTCTTGGCTTTTGTAAAACCATTTTTGTCAAAGATTTTCATTGCACCTCCTCAAAAGGATTCTCTTCTCTAGACCCAAAAGAGGTGGAGAATAACAACAATACCTGACATTTGTTTAATGCTTTAAGGCTTGCAGTGCCTTTTTTTCATTTATCATCTCCTAGGAGCCCACAAGATAAGGTGAGGGAGGCTGAGCGAGTGTTAGTGACTTGTCCAGAGTTCTACAGCTGTTAAAAGCTTGAGACGCGTGTCTTCTGGACTCCTACCAAAGGCAAGCTTCTTTAAACAGGACTTATTTAACAATCATAGTTATTTCTTTATTCTTTCCAAACTAGCTCACATGCCCTGGTAGTGAGATGGCCTGTGGATCACAGTGCCATCGAAGAGCAATGGAGACATTTATCTACCACCTTAAAGTTTTCAAGCCACTTTACTTACACTATTTCACAACAACCCTGTGAAGGTGGATACTACAGAGATTATGATTTCCATTTTTCAAACAGGTAAACTGAGGCCAAACAGTAGTAAGCTGAGGGATTTGAACCCAGGTCTTCTTTGCTCCACGTCTAATGCTAGCCACAATGCCACACTGCCTTTTCATTGGTTTGGTTTGGTTTTCTGAGGTCCCCCCACACGTCACTCAAGCCCCATGCCTACGGCTGTTCTGCTCAGAAGCTTTAGCCTACCAGGAGGAGGCCCATGCTAAGGCAGCCTCCCTGGGGCTCCATCTATTGATGCCAGACTTTGTCGTCGTTGTTCGGTCATTTTCAGTTGTGTCTCATTTCCATTTGAGGTTTTCTTGGCTGAAATACTATAGTGGTTTGCCATTTCCTTCTTCATCTCATTTAACATATAAGGAAACTGAGGCAAACAGGTTTAAATGACTTGCTCAGGGTCACACCGCTAGTAAGTGTTTGAGGCCCAATTTGAGTCTCCCTGATGCCAGGCCCAGCACTCCAGTCACTTCCTGAGCCGGGGTACGACACCCCTGAGCCGCGTAGACTTCGTACGGACACCAAGCTGCCTCTGACTGTCCTGCCTCTCAGAACTCTCAGAACCCCTGAGCCCAAGCCACCTCGTCGGGGCCCCTGCCTCTCCAGAGTCCACCGGAGCCTCCTTTCAAAAATAGGAAACTAACTGTAGTCACGACCTCTTTTATCCTTAAAAATCATAGGCCACTTCCATAATGTAGCCATCCATGGCCAAGGAGCTCCGACAGCAGCCCGTGAGAAGATGAGAAGCTGCGTGGCTCATTTCTAAGCCCTAGATGGGGGCGAATGCCCGCAGCCTGCCCCCATCCCCTCAGCCCCTGACTTGCTCCGTGGCCTCTCGGGCTCATTTTGTCTAGCTGGGGGTAGGAAGAGAGCATAAAGCACCTGCGGCCTCCCACACCACTTCCAGGTCTTGTCCTGGGAGAGCTGCCAGCGAGACACGGCGCTCAGCAAGACTCGACTAAAAACCTGCCATCTCTGCCACCATCTCCAACCTCTTTCAGCCACCCTCGCAGCAAATGTAGAGGCTTTATGCAATGGTTCCCTTTATTACCCTCCGTGTCGCAGCCCAGTGTAGAAAAGCAGCCGGCCCTCTTCCTCAGTCTCCGTCTCAGCCAATGTCAGGTCCTGTCACCTGTCCGCTGTGGAAGGGGAATGAGACCCAGCCCCCGGAGAGGGCAAATGAGCACCTGCTCTACAACTTAGAGTCCAGCAGAGCTGCCTGGGACACTGAAAGATCGAATGACTTACCCAGAGTCACACAGGCTGTATGTCTCCAATTTGATCCCAGGTCTTCTTGACTGCATGTATGCCCTCCTGTTCTTGCTTGAAATACAGATCTGGCCTCAGACATTTACTAGCTGCGTGACCCTGGGCAGTCCCTATATCCTGTTTACCTCAGTTTCCTCATCTATAAAAGAGGCTAGAGAAGGAAGGGGCAAGCTACTCCAGGATTTTTGCCAAGGAAATGACAAATGGAGTGACAAAGATCTGACTCCCCAACAATAACAGCAACTTCTTTTGATAGACAGAAAGGGGAACCTTCTAGTCATTTCGTGTAAAGCCCATCTTTTACTTAGAGCTTCCCTTTCAGTGCTAAAGTTGGAAAGCCGGAATGTGGGGATCAACACAGATGGGGCTCATTGAGTAAGCCCATTCATTTCCAGTCACTCTGATTATGCTAAGCCACCTTGTAGGGTTTTCCCAGCAGTTTTTAATAAAAATTTTATAAAATTCCACATAAAATAATAAATGGAGCTATCTGGTCATCATTGGCTCCATTAGTCAAATACAACTGGACATTTTTATGCAATGGCTCAGTTTAAAGTAATTTATTTTGGAACAAAAGAGCACTAAGCTCTTTTATAATATTACGAAGTAAATAATTTAGATGACCAAAGAGAAAACCTCGTACCTACCCAAAAATGGACTGTGTGTCCATTGCCTGTTGGTCAGCCTCACCAAGTGGAGACCCGTGTCTAAAAGGCTGAGCACTAGCCACGACACTAGCAGAAACCGTGCCATGGGCCTGGGATCTGCCTCAGGAGGGGAGGGTTGTAAATTCCAAATTTTTGATAAAATGAGCAACACATAATTAAACCTCTGTGAACAAGCACAGAATAGCTCAATAGTCTTTCATGAAGCCCATCCTCTATATCAAGGGTCAGCAACCTTTTTGGCTGTGAGAGCCATAAACACCACGTTTTTTAAAATGTAATTTCGTGAGAGCCGTACAGTGCTCACCGTGCGCGCTCCTGTAACAGCGCCTGAAAAAAAATTGACTTTATGGCTCCTGCAGAAAGAGCCACATCTGGCCCTCAAAAGAGCCAGATATGGCTCAAGAGCCATACATTGCCAACCCCTGCTCTATATCATTCTCACAACCCCATTTTAATTTTCTCTGAGAGTGAAGCGATACTTAGATAATACTTTATAGAGATTGACCATTTGGTTTATGCCAAAAAATACATGATTTGGCAATATTCCTTTCTCTCACTTTTGACCAAGTCTGGAATTCTCTGTTAAGATATTTCAAATGGGGGTAGTGAAGTAGCACAGTGGATAGAGAGCTAGGTCTGTAGCCAGGAGGATCTGCGTTCAAATCTGGCCTTGGACACTTCCTAGCTACCCCATTTGCCTAATCCTTCTTCTCTCTTATTAGGACAGAAAATAAGGGTTTAAAAAACAAAGCAAAGCATATTTCATATGGTTTTTAGGAATCAGCTTCTACAATTTGTGTTAATTAGAGGTTTTTATGGCACTTTATCATCTGGGGTGACAGATACTTTCTGAATTTTTCAAATAGGAGGACTCTCTTTTAGCATCCAAAAATTCTGAGGACTCCACATGATAGTCTCTCTACTGTTAGGGTCTGTTGAGGCCTTACATGACAACAAACTGTTACGAAGTAAGTAACCTTTTTCAGTGATTTTGTGTCTTATGAATCATACAAAAGCTGTGGCAGCAGAGCATGAGGTCTGGCAGGCCCCACGAGGCTCAGGGCTCCGAGCAAGGCCTTCTGAGAGGCAGCACGTCAGTCCGTAACCTGAGGATCGGCCTCGCCGGATGGGCAGGAGTAGGCTGGTGACTCTTTTGGCCATGGGGTCTCTTTCAGATGGAATCTGAAGCGCAGAGGAATTGCAGTTGGGTTTGGAGCCCTGGATTTGGAATCTAAGAACCTGAGTTCAGGTCCTGGCACTGCCACTTAGGACTTGAGTGACTTTAGGCAAGTCCTCATATTCTCTAGGCCTCGTCATTGGTAAAATACTGGGGCTGAACTGGACCACCTCCAGGTTCCAGCTCTAGATCTCTGCTCTGAGGCGGAGTACTCACACCAGTGATTTCGCAGACGGTTGAAGTCATTCACAGATGTTCAAGACGTAGTGATTCAATCTGCAGGTGCATCTGCTTATTACAGATTTGCATTCAGATTCACAGAAAGGCAGCATGGTAGAGGGCTGTCCTGGAAACCAAGAAGACGGGCGTTTCATCTCCCTTCTGACACACACAGGGCAAATCCTTGGATCTCTCGCAGCCCCGGGCAGCCAAGACGAGAAGCTACAAATCTTCATCTGGAGAGAAAGCTCCTCTGCAGGAGCTCACCACAATGATACAATCACAGGCCCAGAATCTCACCTGCCCCCCAAAATAAAATTAGCGTCAAGGAGATTTTGTGATAACCAGAGCCCTTGGCCCCCAGGATAAGAACTTCTGCTCCTCTAGTCATCTTCTAGACAGTGCACATCCGCTGACCATCTACCGTCACCAATTGGACTGGCTTAAGAAATCAATCTTCTGCATTCCTCAGCGGTCAGCATCCATGGGGCCCATATTCAGTCTTTGGAGTTTGGTAGGACCTTCCAGGGTTCCTGTTCCTTCCCAAGAGCCTTGAATAATAACAAAAGCGGATGCTTAAAACCTTACTAAGTGCTATTCATAGATTCATTTGATCCCCATTCCATTGGAGAAGAGCAAATTTCAGTAGTTTGTCTGTTCCTGATTTTCCCAATTTGAGAATCTGATTAGGTGGTTATATTTTCTGTCTCTTGATTATAAACCTGGTATTTATTTTCCTTTTTCAGAAATAAGTTATTGATAACTTTAAAAAAATCAGTCTTCTAAATGAAGTTATCCTTTTTAGAAAAATTTTAACAATGAGTTTCCTTAGGTATGAAGGAGATGATTTGGTGCATACAACACCACCTTATTCTTAATTACACATTGGGACTCAATAGTTCAGTTCACTCTTGATTGTCCAGGGGCTTAAGTATCCGGGCAAGGGGTTCTCCAGGACATGTGAATCCTCACGTCCCTCCCTCCTTGGGAGTTGCCTCCCTTCTGGGTTGTTTGGAGTTTGGTGGCCTTTCTACCCAATAGGCCATGGCAATTGGGAGGTGGGGGGTTCCCCAGCCACTATATTTCCAGTTGGGCTGGATAGTGTGGTTTAAAAAGCTGGAATCAGGGCAGGAAAGAAGCACAGAGGATAAAGTGCCAGACCTAGAGAGGGAAAGACCTGAGTTCAAATTTGACCTCAGACACTTCCTAGTTGTAGCACCCAAGCATGTCTGCCTAGCCCTGCCCTGTTTCTTAGAGTTGTTTTTAAGAAAGTAAGGGTTTACAAGGAATAACTTGAAACTTACTTTTCAAATGGAGGTTGGAGATTATTTATATCTGAGTTAACCCTGCTTTCTCTATCTTGAATACAGATAATTAAGATTTCATTGCACTAATGAGTCCTTTTTACAGAAAAGAAAGCAGGCTGACAGTGGGAGAACTGTGGAGAGAAGTAACATAGTAGTGTTTCAGAGATAGCAAACCCATACTAACGTGACCCGTACTTTGGTTAATCTCAGTATCTCCTAGAAGGCAAATTCGATGCCCCCAAATGGAGCTGCCACAGACTGACAAAGACCCTGCCAGCCAATGGGATTGGTGTTACTCCTGTCCTCATTTATCACTGCTCTGGGGCTTGGGGACATTTTGGTCTCCATTATCTCAGATGGAGTTAGAGAACCCTTCATTTCTCCTCCCCCATCTCTCATTGCTGCCTCTTCTCTTATTCTCCGTGGTTTGGTTTTTAATGCAATAAGCCTTTGCGATTCCGTGGCTTGTTTTCCTCCCTTGCCTCTTATCATTGCTGTCCAAGGCCTGAGTACCTTGAAAATAGAACTGAATCATATTGTCTCAGAGCCAGAATAATGCAAGAAAAGTTTATTTTGTTAGGTCTTCCATCAAGTGGAGCTATTTATCAGAGCAGCATCATTTTTAGCAGCCGGGTACTTGAATTTAAAAAGTTTTGGACCCAACAAAACAATCTGACAGTGTTGTTTTAGAAGACTTGGATACTGTCTCTCTGGCACACAAAGCAGTGTAGCTTGATTGATGCAGAAGTTTACACCATTGGCAGATAAACAGTGAGTGGAAGCCCAGAATTGATCCCAGTGGAAATCCAGAGCTGATCTCATTGTAAGCATTCTGGTACGGTGTTGTTCACCCGTGGCATACCAGGTTGCTAATTTATTTCCCTCCAGCAGTAACTGCTTGTGGTCAGACAACATATGCAGGGAGTCTTCTGGTCCGAACTCAGTTCTTCTTAGGATGTATTTTGTCTCAGCCATATTTTGTCTGCTAGACACATGTTGCCATTTGCAAAACTGGTCAAGTATCATTTTGTGTAGGTTAATACTTAAAACAAAAAAAAAATAACTCTTCTAGAGCTCATTGTAGGTGTAGATAAGACTTGAATTTCCAAGCTTTGTACACTTATTGTTTTTCATAATACACACACACACACACACATACATTTTCAGCTTGCAATAATTATATACATCTGTGTTTTGATTGTTTATACTATAAGGAAGCTAAAGAAAAGTTTGGCATTACTGGCATGAGATGAACATTATGAACTGTATATATGTATGCATATCTGAATGGATATACAAAGCATATGGGTAAAGACTGTTTACATAAATGTAGCACTTCCATCATCCATAATAGAAAGTGAACCAAAACTAATTTTCATGAGGATTTTCTTTTTTTAAACAGCACTGTCCATCCTTAGCTACTTGGGTTAATTATTTACTCTCATCTCCAAATAACTTGCCCTGTCCTTGCCCGTGGCTTGATGGAGAAAGCTAGGGAAATAAGAGAAGTCATTTTTTAATGACTCCATTTTAGAGTTGACATTTTTATGTCCCAAAAGCCTCAACTCAGCCCAGAATGACTTGTTTAACAGCCTGAGGACTGACAACATTTTCAGTTTCTGACTCTTTAGTAAAATAGGAAGAAGAAATGAGGGTAGGTAAGCACTTATTTTAAATAAGAGGATCTTTTTTGTTTTAGTGGTTCCAGGTCATTTGGAATGGAATACAAGCTAATGCCACATCCTTTTATTTATTTTTTTTATTCAGCCAGCCATTGTCACATCCAAGAATGCCTTTTATTCAAAAGACCAGGCTCTTTCCACTATTCTTAAATGAAGGCTTACCCTATCTGCCAACTGGTCCTCAATGATTTTCACAAGGTATTTATAATAGTGGGAAAACACAAAGACACAAAAATAGAGAACAAAAAATGAGGACTAGTCCAAGTTACTATGCTATGGGGTCATATGGTTCAGTTTACAGTCTTTCAAATATCAAGAGTTAGAACAAAATTATCAGAAAGGAGGAGTCCGTTGGTAATGTCACAAACAAGATATGCCTATTTGTATTTAAGTTTACTAATGAAGTTCAGGCCTGGTTCTTTCTTTGATTGGGAAGGCTCAAGCTACCATTTCAGCTTCTTTCACTCTAATTAAATCACTTGCCCACCCACACTCACTGGGCCAAGACAAAGGGTCATATTTTAGCTTTTAAAAAACAATTGCATAACTCTGATATGTTGCTCCCATGCTACAGAAATTTACATTTTTAAAGCAAAACAACATGTTTTTTATGGTGCAGGCAAGGCAACTGCACACACTGTTGGAGGGGAATAGAAGATGGCATGGTGGGTTAAAGCAGTGTGTTAGAATGGAAAAGCCATGTGGCTTTCTGCCTATGTGACCTCAGCCAAGTCACTGCCTTTCTCTGTGCCTCAGTTTCCTCATTTGAAAAATGAGAGAGTTAGACCAGATGATCTTGGGGTCCTTTCCAGCTTAAATCCTGTACTCTTCAGTTCTGTGGCCAGAGGAAAGAGAAGGCTGAGTTTAAGCAGGGAAGGAAAGGAGAAGCATAAATTGTATTGTTGTTCAGTTGTTTCTCAGTCGTGTCCGACTCTTTGTGACCCCATTGGGAATTTTCTTGGCAAGGATCTTGGAATGGTTTGCCATTTCCTTCTCCAGCTTATCTGACAGATGAGGAAACTGAGGCAAACAGGGTGAAGTGACTTGCACAGGGTCACACAGGTAGGAAGTATCCAAGGCTGGATTTGAATTCCGGAAGATGAGGTTACATGTTATCATAGTTTGTCTTTTGTTGTTGTTATTGTTGTTAATTAGTTGTAGTTTGTAGTCGTAGTTAGTTCAAGAAGAAAGTGGGTAAGCCTCTTAGTGATGAGAAATCAATGCTTTTTACAAATTATATTCAATTTCATTGTCCGATTCCCCAGGCCATCTATCTACAGTGTCCATATCTCTTCAAACACAGTCCTGTGAATTGATTCTTTCATTCTTTGAGGACAAGCATAGGTTTTTCTTGCCCAGAAGGAGTTCTCAACCTTCATTTCCAGCTAAAGTCTAGTGCAGGGGTCGGCAACGTATGGCTCTCAAGCTGTATCAGGCTCTTTTGAGGGCCAGATATGGCTCTTTCTGCAGGAGTCATAAAGTCAATTTTTTTTCAGCCGCTGTTACAGGAGCACACTGTGAGCACTGTACGGCTCTCACGAAATTACATTTTTAAAAATGTGGCGTTTATGGCTCTCACGGCCAAAAAGGTTGCCGACCCCTGGTCTAGTGTATTGAACCTGGTACATACTTTGCTCCCATTCCCCGGGCCAGGCCTCCACCTTGTTTTCCTTTAAAACCTTTTCTCTTGCATGCAAACCTTCTCTGAAACAGTGGTGCAGCTAGTAGCAACTGGACCAGCTCTGGTGGCCTCCAAATGATCCCAGATGCAAGCTATCTGCCCTTCACATAAGTGGGAAGTTGACCCTTCTTACTTGTGGGGAGGGGGGTGGGGAGTGGTACTCCAAAGCTTTTTATTGTTCTCTTACCACTGGATTTAACCCAAATTGGCCAATTCTAAATACACCCATACACAGCCACATTATTTTCTCAGCCCTGAATCAAATTCTGAGTACAGTTTTCCTCAAGATTTCAACCAGAAACACATGGTACATGTTTAACCCCTTTCAGGTCTTAAAGGTTGTATGCAGTTTACATCTGTCATAGTACCTTTTAGCCAAGGTTATCAGCATCATTGGAAAATTATGCCCATTTATCTGTAAGCTGAAGAAATACAGAGAGGTGAAGGGTTTTTCCAAAGGGCAGAGAGAAATAATAGAAAAATGAAGACTAAAAGCAGATATTTCCTTACAGAACCAATAGTTTTAGAGTCCAAACTGCTATTCTTACCATGAAACCCTAAGAGACAGAATCTAGGACCATAGAAGATCATAGATTTTGAGCTGGAAAAGACCCTCAAACATAATCTAAACTAACTCCATCATTTTACAAATGAGGAAACTGAGGCCAAGAGGTTAAATGGCTCACCCAAGGTTATACAAGTAGGAAGTAGCAGAACTAGGATTCAGAATTGAAACTCAAGATTCAACCGGGATTCAAATTCAGACCTTGACCCTAAAACCTTTGCAAGGTTTTGTGCTCAGAAGAAACTCCATTATTACACCCTGTGAGCTATGAGAGGACCCAGAGTCCAACCGAGTACCTTATCTCTGTACTTGTTCTAACTCGATTTTGATTCATCTACTTCTTACTGTTTTTTCCTGTGGGGATTGTTAGTTTTCTTTAGTGACTGTAATTCTGATTAAAAAGACATGTGATATTGTTTTACCTTCTTAATTTTCCTCTTCCTGGGGTTATTATCCCTGTAGATGTTTTGAGGTAATGGCCTTGTAGAATTTCATCATTGAAGATGATATTCACTGGCATATAAATTCTACCCACTCTCATAGAGTGGTGACTCATCTCCGCTTAATCATTTTCGAGAGCTGCCTGTTGCACCGAAAAGTGACGTGCCCATGGTCACCAATGCTCTGCTCTGACACAGTTAGCCCAAACACCTTCAGATCCTAGAGTCTTGGCCCCTTGTAGATGTTGCCTCTGTCTGCCCTTCTGCCCTCGTGCCTCCGCCTGACTTCAGGAAGTCTTCCTTTCCCTAGCTCCATGTAATCTACAGGTCCTCATGTTCTTCTAGTCTGACTTCTGCCTGGAGTAACTTTTAAAGGTCACCCAAGGGGTGTGGTTTATCATTGGGCTTTCTATCCATTGGTCCTTTTCTGATTCATTTAAGGGACCTCATAAAGGAATGAATGACCTGGCTGGCTCCAGTTTTACAAATAGTTTAACACCTTGTTATTGGCCCCTTTTCTGTAATTAGGTCCTGGATTTTCAAGGAACAATTCCCTTATAGAACCAACACCTATGCATTGGAATGCCTACAAATCATCCATAAATTCCTATTTCACTGGGATATGTAATAATATTGCTCTGTGGCCATATTGCCTTTGCTAGTTAGTAGCTCTGCTTCCTGTCATCTGCAGGCAAAAGAAATGTGTCAGATGGACCATAACTAAGAAACATTTGATATATGTAATCTTATCTGGATAAAAGGTACAAACTATAGGCTCTCATCTCCATTTCTTTCCAATCCAACCTACTCTTCCCTTTTTGTTAGCTATTTGAAATGCTTGGTGTTTTCTAGGAAACTTAAGAGTATCTGCTGTACAACTTAATATCCTTTCATAATTTTAATTTGAGGAAGCTGGAAAAGGAATGCCCCCCAAAATGAACCCAATGGAAATTTTGTAGCTTGGTAATAAATTATAAGAGTTTGAACAATGGCACAGTAAAAGGGATGCCTGTGTTATAGACCAAGGAATTGGGTTCAAATCCTAGCTCTGTTATTTTTTATTGGACAAATCATTTCATTTCTATGGGCCTCAGTTTCTTCAGGTGTAAAATAAGGGGTTTGGACTCAATGACTGAAAACCCCTTCTAACTCTATCTGTGATCCCTTGTTTTCTGTCATAATAGAGGAAGGCCATTGAATAAGTAATTAAACATTAATTTTTACTTGAATCTAATGTTCATATCCTCATAGGCATACTTTGTGGTAAATAGCATCCTTTAGCCTGAAAACAGTATTTTATTTAGCTTAATTCAAAATGAACATACATTCCCTGAGTAACTAAATGGAAGACAGCTAGGTGGTACAGTGAATAGAGTACCAAGCCTGGAGTCCGGAAGACTCCTCTTCCTGAGTTCGTCCTGGCCTCAACTACTTTCTACCTATGTGACTCTGGGCAAGTCACTTCATCCTGTTGACTTTGGTTTCCTCATCTGTAAAATGAGCTGGAGAAGGAAATGGCAAAACACTCCAGTACCAATGGGGTCACAAAAAGTTGGACACTACTGAAACCACAGAACGACAACCACAACCCACTAAGCGATGATGGCCTGTGAGTGTACTAGTGAAATGAGGTGAGAGTATGAGCCCAGGAAATGAGACCTGAAAATTTGCAGTAAAGCAAGAGTCAACTGTATTTTCAAGCCTGCATATTGTGATTTACTTGACTCAACAATGAAATATTTCCGGTCAGTGGCATCTATGTCTGCCCATCAGGACTAGTGAAAAGGTAGTTATTTAGAGCAACATCTCACCAGCAATCCATGGAAGATGCCCTCCTGTGTCAAGATAAAAAAAAAAAAAACTAGAAACTAGGTAGGGCCCCAAGTGAAAAATCTTCAAAGCTAAATTTGATTTTTCCCTCCTTCCTGTGTCATGACTCTTTTGCTTTGCCAACTTTCAGAGGTGCTTAGTGTGTACCTGAACTTTTTTTCACCAGAATTATCATCATCAGATCTACTAGTAACAAGGCACAATATTGCCACCCATCAATAATCAAGCTGATGAAAGAATTAAAATTTAAGAAACTAGTGTATATATAATAAAAACAAGCAAGTTGGTTGGAACAAAGGTTTACTTAATTGTGCAAGTATTAAAGAGTAAGTAGGGGATCTTGGTTGGTTTGGTTTTTTTTTTTGTTTGTTTGTTTTGTTTTGTTTTTGTTTTTCCCACTAAAGCATCCTGTGAAGTTATTAAAAGGAAAGATAAGTACAACTGACTTGAGAAGTTTCTTTGCATGGAAGAAATCTCATTGAGGGACAAGAAGGATGATGCAATTTGGACCTACAATTTCATCAGTATAGGGAACTATGAAACTCTGCCCACCAGAGCACACCTCCAGCGCTGATCTACAAATTATTCATTCAGGGGGCTGCAAGGTGGCTCCATGGATTGAAAGCCAGGCCTAAAAGCAGGAGGTCTAGAGTTCAGAATTGCCTTCAGACACTTCCTAGCTGTGTGATCCTGAGCATGTCACTTAACCCTCATTGACTAGCCCTTCCCACTACCACTCTTCTGCCCTGGTACCATTACGCACTATTGGTTCTAAGATGAAAAGAAACAGTCTTTGTTTTTTTAAATATATTTAATTCGACACTCAGCAAGCTATGTGTCAGGCAGTGTTTTAGGGGTTGGGGATATAAAGACCATAAGTAAATAACTCCTGCCCGAAGGAGCTTTGTTTTCTACAATAATCTTGGAGAGTTGCCTTAGCACGAAGAGGCTAAATGATGTACATATCATGTCCTGCATTTGCAATCCCTCATTTTACAGTTGGGAAAACTGAGAGACAGAGAAGTTAAGCTTCTTGCCCAGGATACTACAGGGAGTGTCAGAAGCAGATTTGAACCCAAGCCTACCGGACTCTACAAGTATCCCATCTCCAATAACTTACACCATCCTACTTATCCAAATAAAATGTTTAAATTTTGTAGCAAAAGTTTATGATAAAGAAATTCACAAGTGACAAAAAGGCATCATCTTCATCTTCAGTAACTCATCCATAGTGTCTCACTAAGGGAGAGGCTCCGAAGCTCTATAAAACACCTACACCAAGACATATGCATGTTGTTGTTCCCTAAATAAGGCAATTTCAAGAACTTCTCCATTCTTTTCCTTTTTTCTTTTTGATTCTGAGCTCATCTCAAAGGTGACATGACAGGACATGAAAGCTACTGTTTAAAAAAATGACTTCCAAGGGGCCACGTGTGCCACATGGCATAAAGAGATGTGAACATGAGCTATCATGGAAGACTTGTGGAGATGTTCAGAAAGCGACCTTTCCTGTGGCATGGGCTGCTTATTCACTAATGGCCAGCTTGGAAAGTTTTAAACTTGATTATTTCTTAGGTGAACCCAGCCAAGCCCACGGCTGCCTTTGAGCCAAAAACCCTTTCCTGAACAGGGCAGAATTCAGCCATTTACCTTTCATAAGAATCCAACTTTACACTCAGGTTCATTTATCTCGGTGTAAACTGTACAGGCATTTTAAATATTATGTTTATGTTAAAAGTTGTCACTGTGGTTGTAAAATTTAAAAATATCAAGGTCAGGGAGCTAAAAGTATTATTTTGGCATGATATTTGGCGGCCATGGTGGAAGGGGCAACTTCAAGGCCCGAGGCTCCCTTGCTTGTGGTTGTGGGGAGACACTTTATCCATTTCTGAAAGTTATTTGTGGCTCTCTCAGAAACTAATTTAACACTATTCTTCAGTACACAGTCCTGAGGGGAAAGTTTGATCCTACTGGTCCATGTTACAAACATCATTCCAGTCTAGAAATGTAGGATGGTGCAAGGAAGTGTCCAACTGGGCCAGAAGAGAGCTCGAAGGAGGGAAAATATGAACATATTCTACCCTCCCACTTTCCTAATCAGTTTTTTGAGAGTGACTTGCATATGGGGACAACCAACAGATGAGGGTTTGGAGAAGAGAGCAATATACTCCTGGTCAGACAGGCACAAAGAAAGGATTCATCATAATAGTGTGTGGGAATGAGGTTAACTGAATGTTCTAGCGTGCCAGAAATCCTTTTTTAAATTTTTTGCACTTGTTAACAATCCATTGAAAATGGATTAGCCACAGAGTCCTACAATTAGAAGGCTCTGGACAGGTCATTTAGTCCAGCCTCTAGCCCCTAAAACGTCCTCAACAAGCGCCTAGCCTAACTTCTAATAACAGAGAAGTCAAGTCTCTCAGGAGTCAGTCCTTTCCAAACTTTGACATTTATTATTTTTAAACAGTTCTTCCTTATGGTAAGCTGAAGTCTGTGGCCCTGTAGCTTCCCCGCTCCTGGCCCTAACTCTGCTCCCTGAAACTACCCAAAATAAATCCAGTCTCCCTTGTATGTGAAAACCCTTCAGATTTTTAAACATAGTGATCATGCCTCCATCAAACTTTCAGCTTGAGGCTAAGCATCCCCAGTTCCTTTAAACAACCCAGTGGGACCTGGTTTTAATTGTACCTCATCATTTTGGATAAGCTTCCTTCAATCAGTGGCTGGTGCCCAGCTCTGAGTACAGTATTCTAAATACGGCCTCTCAGGTGGGATACTTTGAAGCTAGTGTGTCACTTATTCAGAACGCTTTCCCCTAATGCAGACTGAGATCACGCTGAGTTTTTTAAGTAGCCATGCTGTCTTCTTTATCGATCTACTAACTGACACTCTTAGCATGTAGCCACTCAACAAACTCCAAATTCTCTATCAACATCTCCCCATCTTGTCCGAGAGACTGTCAAATGCCTTACTGAAATCCAGGCGTACCGAATCTATAAACATTTTGGTCACTAGTCTCCCTGCCCTAGTAATCACAGTACACTACATATCATTCAGTCATTCTTTAATGATTAAAAAGCTAGCAGTGCTTCAGTATCATCGTTCTAAAAATAAATTCTCCCTACAGTCATAACAGGAGTCTAGCTGCTGCGGGCGAGATGGTTCAATTGAATTTCTTTTGACCTCAGGACATTCCTAAATGTTTTTAATTGTTTTTGTTTTTTTTTTCTCATTAGCCTCTCATTTCCTAACACTCATTTTCCATCATGTTTTCTCCCTGAAAAATGCAACTTGAGCAGAAAATTCCAAGTCACCAAAGGTCTTACCAATAACTTTAAGTATTTAAATTATTGGATGTTCATTATTATTACTGCATCATGGTTCGTGACAGGATTTTATTTCCAAAGACCTAAGTTTTTATTCTGCCTCACCCCAGGTCTCCATCCCCTGAACCATATATCTCTGCTTCCCTATCTCACGAATGGAAAAGTGATATTTGACTGTAATTGGGGTGAAAAAAAAAATACTGGCTGAGCTTTTAAAAATTTGAATTGACTAGGTCTCTACATAAGCTTGTATTTACTACCTATTGTTTCCATTTCCCCTAATGAAAAGATTGAGTCCTGCCCTATATATACAATCCATCATCTTATGAAAGATCAAAGTTTCTTCTGCTGTACAGAACTCCTCTGAGTCCACTTTATTTGGGGTGAGGAGGGGGCGGTGGGAAGGGAGAAAGCAAAGGGCTCGATTAGTGCCTGTTTACATAGCTTTGGGCCCGGCCTATAAATTAGCCTTGGAAAGACTATAATGAGTCAGTGATTTATAGACTATTAAGGTCCTTGGGCTAGAAGTGATTCTTGAGCACGGTGAATAGAGAACACGTGCCCAGCATCCCTTGCGCAGAGCCAGGCCCAGTGGATCCACAAAGCGGGATGTCATATTTCTGCCTATCTGCTGCTCGCCTCAAATAGAAGCACTAACCACTTGTTAACCGCACTGATTTTTTTTTTTTTAAATAGACAAAGCGGTTGCTTATGGCTTCCCCACCAGAAATGTTCAGATTAAGGCAGCCAGCACGGGCTCCAGCACAGGAAGGAGGTTCTGCTCTCCTCCCAGGCTCCTTTCCTTGCCGGAGCTGATGTGATAATTCATTGCAGCTTTTCTTTCTCTTTTGACAGAGCGCCTACCGCAGAAATGGAATGACTTTTCTAGCCTGCTAATGTGGAAGTGGATGCGACTGCAGCAGCAGGAAAGGCAGCCTTCAATCGAAGTGATTTTTTTTCCCACGTCGGTGGAGAGAAGAGGAGGCAGAAATACAGGTTTCCTTCTCCCTCTGCTAAGGAGGCTGCTGGTTTGTTGTGACTATCAACAGGCTGACTCCAGCCCTATTCCAGCCCCCTCAATCATTACTCTTGTTTACCAGATGGAACACTGAGCTAATTAATGGCAGGATGTTTGGGATAGTGTGTAGGTGGACAAGAATGCAAATCACACAGTTTTGAAATCTGCAGTGGATTTACTGCTGTGGGTTCCCCTATCTTTATAAAGAACCGTATATCTGAATTGATACAGTTTGTAATCCAACTTTAGGTCAAAAGAAGTGAGAGAAAAAAACAGCTGCAGTGACTTCTCTTTGTAGTGTTTATCTATGACATCGCCATTTTAAAAAATGAACATCCACGTTGGGAATAGTTAGGAATGCTCAGACTTTGATCATCCATCTGGCCGTCTCCTTTCCTGATCTTACTTTCTCTTTGGTCATCCTCTCTGCTCTGACCGCTGTTGCCTTTCCTCCTGCATTTCTTCCAGCCATTCTTCCTATTTTTCTCTTCTATAACATTTATTCTCACTCTCCTCTTAACTCAAAAAACTAGAAAATGGTACCATTTCAAGACTCAATAAGGCCATGGTAACAGTGGAGAAGGAAAACTATTCATAGAAGTGTGGGATAGAGACCTTGAAAGGCCCGTCCAGAGAGCCTGACATTATCCATTTATCTATTTCCTGCCCAGGGCTATATATTTTACCCTTCTCTTCTGACACGCTTTCTCAACTAGAAACTACTGTTGAACACTCAAAACATAACATTGGTTCCATATCAATTTGTACCACTTGCTATTCTTAATTGTTTGAACTTGTTATTGATGCAATTGCCCCCGGACCTTGGATAAGAAGAAATTTTGTCTTTTATTATGTATTTTTCACAGTTCTATGTTCATCATTGTTTCTATACACTTTTGAGAAACCTTTGTGAAGAATGAATAAAAGTGAGAGATAAAACTCATTGGTCATTGCCTCATTGTGACTGAGTACTTAGACTGTTCCATAATAGCTGCAGATGAGATCTCTTCATATTATTCTTATGAATCCACTTTCCTTTACCTGCTGAGTGTTACTACTTCTGGAAAAAAATCTGAATGTCAAGAACAAAAAACTAGGATATATAATATATAGTAAGATTTCCAAAGGGTTTTGATGTTCCATCTGTGCTTGTTGAAATGTATGATTAAACTTTTCTTTTTATCATCATTCTTATTTTTCTTGGCGTCCCCTAATCATGGAAAATTATAAGCTTGCAGTAAACATCCCAACTTTTAAAAAGGACAGCATTTATTGTATTTTGTTTCAATCTCCCAGACTTATAGAGGGTATAAAATTTTCAGAGGCTGTTTTTTCACATCAGAATTCCTTTTTTAGATGTATTCCCCACACATATACACACTTTACATTTAAAAGCATGAATGAGACAGAAAATGTAAGTTTGGGATTTTTAAAAATTTTGTTTTACCTGATCTACTTGAAATCCAGAGAATGAAGACTCAACATACATTTCTCTCAGAAATATGACAGATCCATGTTTTTGTTGGTCTGGCGTATGTTTGTCTATCTTGAACAGCCTGACAGGTAATTATTTATAAAATCTGGTTTTGCCCAGTAAGTCCATATAATAACCTTTCACTTTTCAACATAAACCAGTGAGCTGAATTTAGAATAAAACAAGGCAGTTTATGTCTACCCTAGACCAGCCTAGATATTCCCACAATTGCTCAATATTAATTTTTCAAATTCTCATTTTTTTCTTTTCTACACTTGATTCTTTCTCTTATTCCTATACCTACATCAATTTTTAGGATTGAAATATTATTTAACTGATGGTACAAGAAAAGAAAGTGATCATTTATTTTTCAATAAGAAAAAAGTTTGGGGAAAACGGGATATCTCCAGATTTAAATTATTCCATAACAGTAGCATTTTCAAATTGAAAATGACCTTGAACATTTTAGGAGACAGGACAGAGTAGCAGAAATCACTATACTTAGGTTCTACATCAATCCTCTCACTTTAACCTCCTGGCTGTCTATTTCCTCATCATGTTGAATGTGAAATGAAGCAGTTGGACCAAGTGATCTAAAGCTCCCCTCTCAGCTTTCTTGATTCTATCCAAATCAACTCCATAATTTTATTAATGAGGTTCCTAGCTCTGATCCTTAATACCAATGTGACTTCTGGTCAAGTCCCTTCCTGGCCCCAGGCCTCAGTTTATCCATCTGTAAAATGAGAGAATTGGACTAGATGGTCTCAAAGGTCCTTGAGACATTAAGTAACCTCTCCAAGGCCACAAAATGAATTAGTAACAAAGCCGGGCATCCTGACTTCCAGTTCACTGATGTTCCTCCAACACCATTTAAGTGTTTCAAAGGCCCCTGCAATGTGAGCACTCTATATCGGTACTCCCTCTACCAGCACAGATCTTGTAATGCCTCTATGGTGGCCATTGGTCTTTAAGACTTGCTATGGCTAAAAAATCCATGCCTTAGCAGATATTTCTGCATTGAGCATTCCGATTTTGGGATTAAGAGTGTTGTTTTTGTTAGGATTTCAATTTGCATTGCTTTGGGCTTTTTTTTAAAAACAGACTTATGATTTCATAAATGTGGGGAGCCCTCAGTGAGAGGACTCAATGAAGACCTTCCTCTACCAGTGCAAGTCAACACATGCTCTGTCCCATGGAAGGTGTCACCTGAGACACTGAGATGTTAAGTGACTTCCCCATGGTCACACATCCAGTATGTGTCAGACACAGGACTTAAGCCCAGGTCTCAGTGAATCCAAGACCAGTTTCTCCAGCCATTATTTTACATTGACCTCTTTTTACAAATCATGTCAGAGAATAGATTGATGCTTTTTTTTTTGGACCCAACCAATACAGAAATTTATTTTGTTTGACTATTCATGTTTGTAACAGGGGTTTTGTTTTTCTTGCTTTCGCCATTCATGGAGAGGTAGAGTAAAAAGAGAGGAGTGAAGCTAAGAATAAAGATCTGAAAACAAAATTGATTTTTAAAGAAATCTTTCAAAACTAATGTCAGACATGTAGTTGAATACAGATGCATTTCACTCAATGAAGAAAAAGGGATAACTAGAGGGAGGATAAATTTAAGGGAGGGATCTGAGCAAAATAAACTAGGGACATGCAGAAATAGAGCTCTTTTTGAGGTGGCAAGGATTTGGAATCTGAGGGGATACCTATAAATTGGAGAATGGATAAACAGGCTATAGATATAGATGTGATGGAATACAGTGCTGTAAGGAATGATCAGAGAGATGTTTGCAGAGAAACCTGGGAAGATTTCCAGGAACTGATGCAGACTGAAGTAAACAGAACCAGGAGAACAATTTATACAATGACAATAATATTGGAAAGACAACTCTAAAACACTTGGGAATTTTAATCAGCCTAATGACCAAGCATAATTTCAGAGAACTAATGATGAAGCTCACTATCTACCCTCCTGATAGAAAAGTGAAAGTCTCAGAGTCGAGGAGACATATATATGTGTATATAACATGTATCATGTCATTCAGTAGTGTCCAACTCACTGATGTCATGGACCACATTTGATATATATATCATACACACAGGTATATATGTATGTGACTGTGATTTTCTTTCACATACGGCCAATTGAGAAAATGATTTTATCTGATTACCTATGTGTAAGTTTTCAGGTCTCGTTGGGGGAGAAGATAGATTTTTGTGGATTAAAAAATGCATTTTAGTTTTGTAGAAAGTAATGTCATGACAACATAAATGTTAAGTTTTTATGGTAGATTCCTCTATTCAAACAGTTGGTTTAAAGCCCCCCAAAAGTATGATGCATAATGTGACCAAATCCAGTTGCACAATAATAACCTTTTTTTTTAAAAATTTTAAACCCTTAACTTCTGTGTATTGACTTCTAGGTGGAAGATTGGTAAGGGTAGGCAATGGGGGTCAAGTGACTTGCCCAGGGTCACACAGCTGGGAAGTGTCTGAGGCCGGATTTGAACCCAGGACCTCGGGTCTCTAGGCCTGGCTCTCAATCCACTGAGCTACCCAGCTGCCCCACAATAATAACCTTTTAATGAAACTGAAAGGCTTTCTATCTCAAAAGTATTATGATATTAACTATTCAACCCATTTCCTTCTAAACAACAAACTTAAAATTTAAATACCTCTCTCCTTGGATTAGGTGATTTCTCCCCCCTTTCTATTTTTTCTGCTTCAGAAAAATAACACCTTTGCATCATGATTTTAAAGACCTTAGAAGTCAGCTAATACTAAAATAGTGACTTAAAGTAATATGTCTAACTACTAAGCGAGAGGGCCAGGGTACAAACCCAAGACTTCTAATTCCAGATCCTAAACTCTTTACACTGCACCCCATTGCTCCCCTCTCATAAGAAATTCATACAAGAGTACCCTGCCCATTATCATTAGTTGGTTCCCCAATGGAAAATGCAATGTTGAATGAAACAATGCTACATAAAACAAGTATTTCCATGGAATAAATCATCTCTGTTCTAATGAGTGATCAACTAGGTGATACTTGTTGATGATAATTTTTTAGGACTTTACGGTGAAGTTTGGTTGAAATATATCAAGGATAATTAATAGTCAGTAAATGTTTTTAAGTGCCTACTATATGCCAGGCACTCTGCTAAGCCCTGGGGATACAAATATATATTTTTTAAAAGTTCCTGCCCTCACATAGCTTACAGTCTAATGGGGGATGTTTCTGCAATGACAGTTGGACAGTGTTATGCAGAATATCCTTTCCTAGGATGATTGATAGAGGGACCAGTTACAACCTCACATGGCTTTCTGTTTCTGAGGGACTTTTCCCATATCTAAGTATTTGAGTCCACTTCAGTAACCTTCCTGTTCTAAAATGTTGTAAGAGTACATACCTACCATTTCTACTCATGTCCCAATCTGCTGCCCCATTGACTATGCCATCTACAACCCCAGCTGTGTTCAAGTTCTATGAAGATGGAAAATCTTAAAGAAGGGAGTTATTATCATGGAGTCCATGGAGCACTAAGGGGCCCACGGATAAAAAATTTCAGGGGATATACAGACTTGTAGAGGAAAAAAGTACTCCTTTCTTTCAATATAACCATCTTATTTTGTAATCTTATTTTTTTTATCATGAATTTATTTTGTTTTTATTTCTTGTTTCTCTTGTTTTCATTATTTGCAACTAAAGACATGATTCTGAGAGGTTCACATTCTTCACTAGACTGCCAAAGGGGCCTTTGAGTACAAAAAAGTTTAAGAACCCCCAGTTTAGAGTATGGGCTCAGTGATGCACTCTGTGTCTCTAGTCTCAGACCCAAACTAGCAAAGCTCAGGACCACTCATCTCTGGGAAGTTGGCTAACAAATAATAAAGGGATTTTTTGGTTTTGTTTTGATGCAACTGATGAAGTACCATCTGCTAAGTTGTAGAGAGGTCAGAAGCTACTACACCAGTGGAAAGGATACCTGTGCCATTAAAATCAGCCATCTTTTTCCATTTTAAAGAAGAAATATTTAGAAATAGCCTGCCTGTTTCAATATCAGTTTTTATTTGAAAACCATCAAATAAACAAATATTTTTATAGAGTTAGTGGGTATAAGCCCAGTATCTGTGTGGTGAAATCTCTGCATTTACCAAATAATAAACAGTTCATCTCTGGTGCTTTTTACCAAGCAAAAGACAAATAAACATAACTGATGATTCATGACCAGACAGAAAATAAGCTTGTTTGCCTAGAAATTCAAGAATCCAAATTTTCAAAATTTTTTACGCAGTCCCCAATCAGACATTTCCATCAACTCCATACTGATCTTGGGTCAAAGTTGAATCACTATAGAGGAGTCATTCTCCCCCATGCATGCCTGGAATTCAGATGGAACCTTCCCAGGTTGCATTAAAATTCTACCATAGGCCATGTATACATCTCATAAAATAATTTTATAGCTTCCCGTAGAGCTCATGCAGAATGTTTCATAGCACATAAACACTTCTACAAATAATTTCAGAATACATACTGGCATCTGTCACAACCGTAGCTCCCATGTAAAGCCTATTCTATTACGGTTTATTTTTTTTTTTTTCAGAGAGTCTTCTTATATGGAATCCAAAGTTAAGCTGTTTGTACTTTTACCTTCCAATAGCAAGGGGTGATCATGCAGCTGTTTAAACCAAGCAGCCTACTTTCAAGGAAGGCTTTCTCCAGAGGGCATGGAGCCAACCTTAAACAACAAAACCATCCCTGCAGGAATTGAATATAAATATGACAGTTAAATAAGGGCCAGATGCCCTTAAAAACCTAAGATATTAAAAAGTCAGATCTCCTAAAGTCACTCTCTACTGTTGGGGGATTAAAAAAAAACACATTTGCCTTTGTTTTGTTGAAGAGACTATTAAATATTGAAGCTGTCATACACCATGGAAATGTTGGCAATTGAAACGCATTTCAGAACAACAGATTTTGCAAAGACAAGGAAAACCAACCTAACTGCAGAATTCCTTCGTAAAAATAAATACTGGATTTAAGGCAATGCCACTTTCCTACATCCCTTCTGCTGACTCCTTCTAACAAAGAAATGTAGTTATGTAAATCAAATCACTACGAGATCATTTCTGACAGCGTGTCTCATTTCCCCACTAGTAGCCCACCACCTCTGTACCAAAAGGTGGAACGTATGTTTTATCGTTAGTCCTCTGGAGTCAAGATTGGCCCCTGAATTGATCCAGATTCAAACGTCTTTATGGTCTTTCTCCTCATGTTGTGGTCACTGTAAACATCTTTTGCCTGGTTCTATTTACTCCATACTCCATCAGCCTATACGAATCTCCCCAATTTCCTCTAAATTCCTTGTTTGCTATTTCTTATAGCACAATAATGTTATAATGCTAAATTGTAGCATAATAATATTCCATTCCATTCACATTTTGATGACAATTTGTTTAGGCGATGATGAGCACCTACTTTGTTTCCATATTTTTGGCTAGATGCCACAGTTCATTGCTGGAAGCCACTTTCATTCTGTTGTAGAGCATTTCCAGACAATATGTTAATAATCCGTTTCATGCTTCTCAACTCCCAGCATTCATACAACAACACTTTTCAACAGAAAATACAGGAGGGGGTGAGGGGAAATAAAGAAAATGAACCAAATATGCTTTCTTTTTTATATAACCTAACAGTTTTAAATTGAGTGATGGCTCTTGATTCTGATCAAAGTACCTATGAAATAGTGTATCTACACCATAAATTTCATTTTGATATTCTAATGATCCAAAAACCAAAGATATCTAATGGTATCTTTGCCCAGAAGTACCAGAAAGCTTCACTGATGCCTTATCTTTTTGGTGGAGAGGGAGGAATCTGGACCAGCATGGTACAACAACAAGGATTCTGATTTTGGAATCAGTGGAATTAAAGTGCAATCTCTCCCTCTTCTTCTCTTTCTGACCTAAGACAAGTCACTTAACCTTTTTGAATCTCAATTTCCTCATTTCTAAAATGAAATTTTATAATTCAATATTTTATTTTTAATTTGAACTTACAATTCAATAAAGAATTACATATATATCTTTTTAAATGAGAAATGAAACCGCTGAGGTCCCTTCCAGGTTTAAACCTATGGTGTTGGGGGCAGGTAAGTTCAGTGGTTTGAGAGTCAGGCCCAGAAACAAGAGCTCTTGAGCTCAAATCTGGCCTCAGACACTTCCTAACCGTGTCACCCTGGGCAAGTCACTTAACCTCTATTGCTTAGCCCTTTCTGCTCTTCTGCCTTGGGATCCATATGGATTCTAAGACAGAAGGTAAGGATTTTTTTTAATGAATCTATGATATGTATAGACTGGAGTAGAAAAGTTTAAATATGGAAATTCCTTCTACTACTGCAACTACTACTAATAATACAAATACTACTACAAATAATATCATTTATATGCCACTTTAAAATTGACCTAACCATACCACTATTGGGCTTTATAAGTCATCAGGGAAAAAAGAGAACTATAAAGTTTGAAAATATTGATAGCAGCTCTCTTTGTGGTGACAAAGAATTGGAAACTGAAGGGATGTCCATCCACTGGGGAATGGCTGAAAAAATTATGGCATATGATTGTGATGTACCTCTGTACTATAAGAAATGACAATCAGGTTAATTTTTTTAAAACCATGGAAATAAGTACATGAAAGTACAAAGAAGGAAACAAATAGAACAAAGAAGAACAGAAATATTGTTTGAATAATAACTTTGGGGACAGTCAGGTGTTTCAGTGGATTGAGAGCCAAGGTCCTGGGTTCAAATCTGTCCTCAGACACTTCCTAGCTGTGTGACCCTGGGCAAGTCACTTCACCCCCATTGCCTAGCCCTTACCACTCTTCTGCCTTGGAACCAATACCCAGTATTGAATCTAAGACATAGGTAAGAGTTTAAAAAAAAGGAATCACTTGTGTTATCTACCTTCAGAGAAAGAACTGATGAATAGAAACAAACAATAAATATATAGGTCAAATGATGCCTTCTCTAGTGCAGGGAGGGGAAGAAGGGAGATAACGGAAAACTTTAATGTAACAAACAAATAAAACTTAATTTTTTTAAAAAGGTGAACCAAAAAATGGTTGTCAAAGTGTCATATATATGCATATATATACATATATATATATTATCTCATTTGATCCTCACAGTGACCTTGGAAGACAATTGCCATTATCATCCCCATTTGATAAATGGCCAATCTGTAACCCTTAAAGTGCTATATAAATGTTAACTATTATACAGCATAGCTTCAGAGAGTTGGTAGGCTAAACTGAGAAGTCAAAGGACTTACACAGGATCATACAGCCAGGAGAAGGACTTGTACTCATATTTTCTTGACTCTAAAGCTGGTCCTCCCTGTGCCATGCCTTACTGCTGCAAGAAAAACTTAGTTGTAAATTGATCCAACCATTCTGGAGGGCAATTTGGAACTATGCCCAAAGGGTGTTAAAAGACTATCTGCCCTTTGATCCAGTCATACCACTGCTGGGTTTATACCCCAAAGAGATCATAAGGAAAAAGACTTGTACAAAAATACTTATAGCTTCACTCTTTGTGGTGGCCAAAAATTGGAAAATGAGGGGATGCCCTTCAATTGGGGGATGGCTGAACAAATTGTAGTATCTGTTGGTGATGGAATACTATTGTGCTCAAAGGAATAATGAACTGGAGGAATTCCATGTGAACTGGAAAGAACTCCAGGAACTGATACAGAGTGAAAGGAGCAGACCCAGGAGAACATTGTACACAGAGACGGATACATTGTGGCACAATTGAATATAATGAATTTCTCTACTAGCAGCAATGCAATGACCCAGGACAATTCTGAGGGACTTATGAGAAAGAACACTATCCATATCCACAGTAAGAACTGTGGGAGTAGAAACACAGAAGAAAAACGACTGCTTGATGACATGGTTCAAAAATATGATTGGGGATGTAGACTCTAAACAACCACCCCAGTGCAAATATTAATAATATGGAAATAGGTCTTGATCAATGACACATGTAAAATCCAGTGGAATTGCTCGTTGGCTACAGGAGGGGGGTGGGAATAGAGGAGGGAAAGAACCTGAATCATGTAACCATGGGAAAATATTCTAAATTAATTAAATAAATAAATGAACTTAATTAAAAAGAAAAAAGAAAAACTTAGTTGGATTTATTGTTTCTGCTATAATGCCTGGTCTCATAACATAATGGCTCAATGAGTGTGATGGACACACACACATCTGTAAATGTTAAAAAACCCTTATTAAAAAAATTGAAAAGTAAACTCTCTCGTGGGTGGAAATGGAAAAAATCTTTCCTTTCTGAAGACAGGATTTCTCTTACTGGCTCTGATTGCCCTTGATCATCTTGCTCTATTCCATTAAGGATATTTGAGCATATCATAAAACCACTGATGTCTTATTTTCATCTGCTGCAAATGTGCTCCCTAGGAGCAAGCCCTATAGCCTCCATTGATTTTACACCAACCTCATCAGTGGAAGATTGATCACCAAAGTGATGAATAGTTTTATTCATATCAATATTATTTGCAAAGGATATGACAGTCTATGACGGGGGAGGGAGTATCTATTGAACTGGTCACAAATAGTTTGAAAGTATCTTGCCTTGTGCTTTGGGTGGTAGGTGACCAAAAAAGGAATATACATAATATAAAGGAAAACCTAGAAAGATTTCATAATTGTCATCCACTCAGTGACCAATCATGACTTCAAAAGATCAATGCTAGGGGGAAGGTGGTGGCCTAGTAGATAGACAACCAAGCCTGGCAATGGGAAGTCCTAAGTTCAAATCTGGCTTCAGATATTTCCTAGCTGTGTGACCCTGGGCAAGTCATTTAACTCCCATTGCCTAGCCCTTACTGCTCTTCTGCCTTGGAACTGATGCTTAGTATTGATTCTAAGACAGAAGGTAAGGGTTTAAAAAAAAAGACTAATGATAAAATATTCTTCCTCAGTCTTGGTAGAGAGATGATTGATTAGCAGACAGAATGAGGCATACAGTTTCCTGTATTGGTAATGTGTTGATTGGTTTTGTTTTGATTTCCCTTTTTTTTTTTTTTTTTTTTTTTTTGGTTACAAGTAAAGACTCTTTGGGAGCAGATGGGGGAGAATTGTCAGTAGGAGGCAGGTGACAGTGATGTTTTTAAAAAAGAAAACATTAATAAAACAAAATTTAAAGGTTAGTATACCAGCCCCTCAAAAGGTTCCATCTTCCTTAGCTAGGAAATTGGGAACTTCCCTAACACAGTCACTCTCTTCTTAGAGTAGATGAGAGAGAAACTAAGATAATGAGAAAAAGGAGAGCCATTTCAATACAGGAGTGGGGGGAAAAGAGGGAAGTCTATCCCTCTCTTCTTTTTCCTTTCTCCAATCCATGGTACTCACTCCTTTAGTTTACTATTTTTTTAGATGATAACTATTTCATTTTCTATATTTTTCTAGATTACATGTTGATACAATTTTAATAATTATTTTCTGACATTTTGTAATCCATGGGAGAGAACTCCTTTCTTTACTTTAATTCTTTACCTGTCCTAATAAGTAGAAGAGTACTATTATAATTTCTTAATATTCCAATTATTTATATTTAGAGAACCATATTTATACTCAAAGAGTTATACAACTGTGTAAAACATTTGACCCAGTAATACCACTATTCTATATGTTTCCTAAGGTGATCAAGGGAAAAGGAAAAGAAATTATATGTTCTTAATTATTTATAGTAGCCCTTTTTGTGGTGGCAAAGAACTGGAAACTGAAGAGATGTCTATCAACTGTGGAACTGCTAAAGAAATGATGGTATATGTTAGTAATGGAATACTATTTTGCCATAAGAAACGGCAAACAAAACGTTCACAAAAAAATCTGAAAAGACATGTGAAATGATGCAAAGTGAAGTGAGCAGAACCAGGAAAATATTGTACACAGTAACATCAATAATGTATGATGATCTACTGTGAATGAATGAACTATTATCAGCAACGCAAGGATCCAGGACAACTCCAAAGGACTCATGATGAAAAAGGCTTTCCACTGCCATAGAAGGGACAGTCTCAAGGCAGGTTGAAACATCCTCTTCTTTACTTTATTTCCTCCATGAATTTTTCTCTAGTGTAAGCAATATATATCTTATTTCACAACATGACAAACAGGGAAATATGTATTACATAATACATACAACTTATATCATATTACTTGCCTTCTCGGGGATGGGGAATATGACATAGATTTTTGGATGTGGCTATTATGAGAATTTGCTTTCTCTTGGATTAGCTTATTTATTACATATTTATAATAAATCACATATTATTGCTATATTATATATTATATTATAATACATTTTAAAAAGTAAAAATAAATGATAACCACAAAAAGGTGATAGAATAACACTTTAGCCCATCTTGACACATCCCATTAGAGGAGATGAGTTAACTAATCTTCTGCCATTTACTATCCATATAATCATGGGCAGATCACTTGACCTCACACTGTCCCAGTTACCTGGTCTGTAATTTGGAAGCTAAAAAACACATGCTAACATTAGCAAAAATCTAGAGGAAATATAGAAAGGAAAATACCATTCAAAACAACTGAATGAATGAATAAAATATCTAGAACCAAGTGTACCACAGTCTTCCCTCTAAGATTATCTTCTATTTACAGTGTATATATCATGTATATATAATTTTTTGCCTCATCTCTTTCATTAGAATGTGAGGTCCCTGAGGGAAGAGTCTTTCACTTAACACGTGTTTGTGGCACATGGTAAATACTAAAAAATCTTATTAACTAACTACTATAGATTGACCAAAATACACTCAATATTTTTATAAATAAAATTAGAAAATATTTCTTAAAGAAAAAAATGCAACTTAAAAATTTGAAGGTTATTCAGTGTTTATGGCCAGGCCATGCCAACATAATAAATATGACAATACTATAAAAATTTTGTTTTATGTGAATCAAACCATGAAGGGGGACACTTTATAGAGCTCATTCACATAATAATGGCATTAATTGATGTAAAGAAACAAAATATCAGAATTTGAAAATAATGGAAAAAAGGATGTTGAAGGAAGGATTAATAACATGGAAATTGCTACAAAGCAGTAATCATTAAAATTATTTTGTACTTTTTAAAAAATAAAGAAGTATATCAATGAACAAACCAAAAAAGGAAGAATTAGAAACAGTCAAACTCAATAGCTCAATTTATTAAAATCCCCAAATATAAATTACCTAAGAAAAAAACTCCCATTTTGGCAGCCATTACTGAGGAAACTAGAAAGAAATCTGATAGAAACTATGTTTAGACAAACATTCCATGCCATCTACACAATAAATTCAAGACAGATGTGTCAGCTGAATATTAAAAATCATAAAAAATTAAAAGAGAATGATATCAGAAGGTTCTTATAGGTATGGCTATGAATTCTTAACCAAATAAGACAGTTATAAAAGATAAAATAGGTAATTTGAATATCTAAAATTGTCAAGCTTTTACATGAACAAAATGCAACTAAGAAAGGAGTTATTTTGCTAGGGGAAAATCTATGTACTCAATATTTCTGATAAGGTTCTAATATGCAAGCTATATAGACAACTGACAGAAATATATAAGAACAAAAGCTATTCCCCCAAAAGCAAAGTGTTCAAAGGATATTAACCATTTTCAAAAGAAAAATTATAACTGTTAGCAACCATATGTTAAGATGCTTTAAATCTCTAAGAGTAAGAGAAATGCAAATTAAAATAACTGACATTTTCCTTACAGCAAACAAATTGACAAAGATAACCGAAGAAACAAAAACCTTGACAATAATTAATGTTTGGTGTAATGCTAGTCTAATGGTTAATGTTTGAAGAAAGACAATCGTACTAATGTGCTGCTGGCGGATCTATGAATTGGTCCAATCACTCTGGAATTTAATTTAGCATTATATGAAGAAAGTGACTGAAATGTTCATACCCATTAATCCAAAGATTCTACTATTAGAAAACCCTAAAGAGTTTGATGACTCCCCTAAAAGTCAACTATATCCCAGTACCAAATGTACCCCCAAAGCATACTCTTTAATCCAGTGATACCACTCCTAGGCATATTACCCCCAAAAGGAAGGGGAGAAGGAAGGAAGGAAGAAAGGAAGGAAGGAAGGAAGGAAGGAAGGAAGGAAGGAAGGAAGGAAGGAAGGAAGGAAGGAAGGAAGGAAGGAAGGAAAGGAGGGAGGAGAAAATGACTGATGTACAAAAATAATCATAGCTGCACTTTTGTAGCAAGAACTAGAAACTGTGGGGTGCCTATCGATTAGGGACTAGATGATTAATTTTTGAGGGGGCAGTTTAAGGCAGTTTAAGGGCTTTGGGGGCAGTTGGTTCTTGGGGCTGGAAGTGAGCAGATCACTCTCTGTTTGCTGATCCCAGATCTGGTTGCTCTGGAGAGAGTTTTAGTTTGAGAACTATTTAAAACCATTTATAGTTTCTCTGCTGCTAACCTGTTAGCTAGATTAGACCTTCAGCAACAACACAACTGTTATTATTTTGTTATTTATAGGTTTTGTGGGCAAACTAGCTATAAAGAATACCTCNATCATTCTCTGTTTGCTGATCCCAGATCTGGTTGCTCTGGAGAGAGTTTTAGTTTGAGAACTATTTAAAACCATTTATAGTTTCTCTGCTGCTAACCTGTTAGCTAGATTAGACCTTCAGCAACAACACAACTGTTATTATTTTGTTATTTATAGGTTTTGTGGGCAAACTAGCTATAAAGAATACCTCTCCCTTCTGTGGGGAGGGGCTATTTCAACCTAACAGTTTAGGGCTTCTCAGGCCTTATTCTATCCTGGACAAACCTCCCTCCTATCCCTTCCTCACTTATCAGTAAACCTTCATCTTTTGGGGGCTGTGCCTGGCTATTATTTTGGGAATACTCACAACCTCCTTCAAGCTTAGTTCCTTCAACTGTGTGGCCCATACAAGTCAGATCCTCCTTCTGTCCCAGGTAGTTTCTAGACATCAAGCTTCTCCTATTATCTCCTACTCAAACCTGTGGGGAAATAAGTTGAGAAAGTCAACATCTTTAGGAAGTCAGCCTTGCCTAGTGTTATGTCAATAAATAACAGATATTTTGGAGAAGCAGATAATTATGCCAGGGCCATTCAAGTCACTTCTTCTCACAGACACTGACTGACAGGTTTCAGTGAGAAAGGAGGGGGTTCACACTCCTGGCTCTCAAACCCCTCCCCCCAAGCAGCCGAGGTTTCAGTTGGAAAAATGGAGACTGACTGAAGTACTTCTGGTAAGTTTCTGTTGAGGCTGAACTCTAATGATGTTCCCCTTTTCTTTAACTTATATTCCTCACAGGTCTGATAGAGGAATAAGTAGAAGCTAGTTATCTAAATGTTGAAGGACTGAGATAGATGATCTTCTTAAATCTGGCAGCTTACAGGATTCAAGCTAGATGACCAGACTTGAGCAGTGAGTATCCCCCAAGTAATTCCCAGGCACAGATATTGTAGGTAAAACTTATATTAAGAAGTAAAAGGAAAAGCTAGAGGGGGTAAATAGCTTTTAAATAAGGAAAGGTGACCCTGATCTCTTAGGTTGAAGCTGCCCTTCCCCCCTCACAGGAGGGGGTGAAGGGCACTTAACTAAACTGGCTCTCTTGCCAATAGTGAATATATCTAATCACTAAATCACTAAATAATCGTTATATTGATATCGATAAGGATTAACCCTACAAAGCCGGCTAACCCCTGAGTAGAAACCACGATGGCTTATGCCACAATGGCCACTCAGGTGAACCCCCCAAGTCAAGAGCAGTAAGCAGTGAGTCTGCTCACCTCAACCCCCACAAAGCAACTGCCTCAACCCTTCTCAACTGCCCTCTCACCCAAAGTTCTCCGGGGGAGGGGGGTCCCCTGGAATTCTGGGTGAGGCTGTCCCTGTATTTTGCAGGGATTCTATGCAGCCATCTCTACATAACACTAGTTATCTAAGATCAGAAGATATCAGAACAACATCCATTAGTAACTGATTTCTAACTGCTTGTTGGGAGGGGGGAGAAAGGAACACTGGGCCAGTTTGTACTCTTCCCTTTCCACTCAAGCCTGTCAGTGGGGGAGGAGTGAGTCCAGCTGCTACAGATCTCTGGCATACCTTCAGCTTCCCACAAATAACACTGTTTCAACAAATATAACAAATGTAATGTAATATTCTTGCATTGTAAAATGGTGAAAGGGATAGACAGGTAGTACAGTGGATAGAGCACCAGACCTCGAGTCCAGAAGACTTCAAATCTGATTTGACATTGTATGACCCTGGGCAAGTCACTTAACCTCTGACTACCTCAATTTCCTCATATACAAAATGGTGATTAAAAAATAACACCTTCTACCCAGGGTTGTTATAAATCAAATGTGACAATAATTGTCAAGTGCTTAGCACTTAGTATCTGGAACATGGTAAGCATTACATAAATGTTACTTATTATTAGATTCAGAGAAACCTAGCAAGACTTGTATGAACTGATACATTGTGAAATGAGCAGAAACAGAAAAGCCTACAATATTGTATAGATAAATAACTTTTGAAAAAATTTAAGAACTTTGATCTGTATAATGACAATGAGCTCTTGAAGTATGCTCCCCATCCTTTGATGGGGAGGAGATGGGCTAGACATACATTTTCAGACATGACCATTGTGTAAGTTTGTTTTGCTCAGTTGTGCTTATTAGTTACAAGTAAGGACTAATAAGGGGTCTTTGGTCATAATGATGTCTTACAAAAAGAAAATAAAGAAAAGAGTGTCAATGAAACTTTTTTAGTACATGGAAGAAAATAGAAGGAAATTCAAATAAGAAAGAGTTTTGGAACAAATATCTTGAGATTATTATATACTTGTTTTGAAAAAGAATATTCCTCAATTTACATACCATCTTCTTCTGTTTTTGGTATATGGAAATATTTTGCTTATTGACAGAGGTCAAGTTCACAATAAAAACAAATGAAAAATTATAATTTTGTAAAGAGAAAGCCCCCATTTATTCTAAAATACTTTAAACAGTACTTTTTGTAATAACAAGGAACTGTAAACAAATTCAAATGGGAAATGGCTAAACAAGTTGTGGTATGTGAATATAATGCAATATTACTGCATAATGAGAAACAATATGAGGAATTCAGAAAGTCAGGGGGAGATTCATATGGAGTGATACAAAATGTGGTCAGTAGTCAGGTACTACTCGGGACACACACCTTTAATCCTTGTCACAGGAGAGAAAGGCATTGGTAGATCGCTTTGGTTTGGGAGCTCTGAACTATAGCGGGGGTAAAGGCAATCTGGTATCCACACTAAGTCTGTCACTGAAATGATGGATGCCAGAAATGGAGGGCCACTAGGCTACCTAAAGAGGGATGAACTTGTCCAATTCTGATAAGGAGCGGGTTGAAGCTTCCATGCCAGGGAGCAATGGGGATGGGCTGCACTTTCAGTTCAGGTGAGATAGTGAGATCCAGTCTCAAAAACAAACCAAAAAAATGATCAAAGCTGTAGCTGGGAAACAATCTACACAAGGATTACAATTATGTAAACAGAAAAAATAACCACAATTATAACAAAATGCTATAAAACGAGAATAACCAAGTTTAATCCCAAAGAAGAGATCTGGGAAAACCATCCTTCTTGCTCTGCAGAAATAGTGCACCATCATTGTTTTTTTTGATACATTGGCTATTATTGTTGTCATTTTTTAATTGTTTCTGACTCTTCAAAACCTGGTTTGGGTTTTTTGGAGGGGAGGAAAGATACCAGAATAGTTTGCCATTTCCTGCTAGCTCATTTTACAGATGAGAAAAATGAGACAAACAGGGTGAAGTGACTTGCCCGGGGTCACACAGCGAGGCCAGATTTCAACTCAGGAAGATGAGTTTTCTTCACTCCAGACCTGGCATTCTATCCACTGTGCCATTTTGCTGCCCACTGAATGTATTATGCTAGAGCTAAAATTCCCATCTACAGTTCCTATTTAAATGTAATCATAAAAAATAAATAAATGTAATCATAGTTTGATTTTTTGTTATTATTGTTAGAAGGAAGCTAGTAAACCTAGTGGAGTCAAGGAATAGGTGCCTTTTACAAATGAAATTCAAGGGGCTCCCTTTGATATATCGATTAGGTTTTTTTTTAATTCCTGCTTTTTCCTCTGATTTTTTTTTTGGTTGATGTTGTTATAAGGGATGGCTTTCTGGGTAAGGCAGTGGAAGTCAATTAGGAAATGTAAGTGATGTTAAGAAATGAAAACCATCAATAAAAATTCCTGAGTTCAATTCCAGCCACTGCCACATACTGACAGTGAGACCTGAGCAAATCGCTTAATCGCCCCATGGTGCCCCAAGCAAAGAATGTGATGATGTGTCTGGGCAGAGACTTTCCTCCCTGAGATATTCCCTACAATGAAGAAGGCCCAGATTAATTAGGAGAATATAAGTGCTGGCATCCACCCCCATCATCAATTATGAGAGAATGCAAGGAACAGAGCGTATCTCTAGCTCAGAAACGGCCAGACCTGTTCCAGATGGCCTCAGGACTGTTCTGACTTTCATTGGGTATCCTTGATCATGAATATTCCTATATCCTTTGGTAATCTTAGTCAAGGCATAATTACCATGATTATACACTTTACCTGGTTTGTGCCAGATCAGGAAACTGAGGCCCCTCCGGGATAATTCAGGTAGCATCACAATCAGATGCTCCAATGTAAGATAAACAGACTCTGGGCACCTTTGAATACCGGCGGGCATGAGTAGATTCCAATAGGGAGGCTCCTAGGTTAGTAGAATTCTTTTGGTATCAGAGAATTCTGGTCACTTTCCCATGTCTGGTGCAATGGGCCATTCAGTGCCCGAGGATCCAAATAAACAATCTATTTAATAAAAACATTCATATAGCCCTGGTAAAAACAGTTCCCAAAGTAGTGGAAAAAGCAGTTCGGGGAAGCAAGCGCTAGTAAAAGTTGTATGGAGGAAATTAAAGGCAGTTGACGAGAAGGATCCCTGGGGTCTCAAGAACTAGCCTCCAGAGTCCTAAAAACCACCTTTCTGATCTTGCTTAAGGGGCTGCAGCTGGGTCTTGGAGCAATCCAACTGAGGCAAAGTTAACTCCAAATGCCCAGCTCTGCACCATGGTTTCTTTGCTCACAGTAGTCCCAGCTGGTGCTGTGGGAAGGGAGAGTATTCACTCCTAACTGCCCAATTCCACCAATGTCCTGTCCTACAACGCAGAACCATCAGTCATTCTAGCTCTTTCTGTCTTCATGTGTCCAGTTTATTTATTTTTTTAAACTCTAAACTTCTGTGTATTGGCTCATAGGTGGATGAGTGGTAAGGGTGGGCAATGGGGGTCAAGTGACTTGTCCAGGGACACACAGCTGGGAAGTTCTGAGGCCAGATCTGAACCCAGGACTTCCCGTCTCTAGGCCCAACTCTCAATCCACTGAGCTACCCAGCTGCCCCTCCTGTGTCCAGTTTAACCATGAACTATTGTCGACGTGGACTCTAGTAAGCCCAAACCTCTTTGGCCCATCAGTCTCGTAAAAGCTGAAGGTCCAGAGTTTGATCCTCAGAAGGAGGGTATGATATACTGGGAGAGGCTTCTGGAGACAAGAAGAATCACTCAGCTTCTCTGATGGGAATGATCATCCCCACTCAAGGTCCAAATAAGGTCTGCTGTTCGTCTGAGACTAGGGACAAGGGGCTTTCATCTTCAAGCTAAGTAAACGGGGGTTCATTCAATCTTTCTAGGCTACAAGTTTGGGGGCTTACTAGATTCCACCTCGACACAATGTTTTGGGTTCTTGTTCCTTTTGGCAGAAAAGGATTCCCAGTACTGGTCTTGCCCTAGATTCTCTCTCCCCTGACCCCTTGGAGAATTTAAGTTGCATTGGAACACAGCAGTGTCTTGTCTCCATCTCCCCTCTCACGGAGGAAGACATCCTCGAGGTGCCCAATAAGAAATTGGCGCTGTGACCCTACCCACTTCTCTCTGAGCTATGGCCGTCGGGGTGGCGTTGAGGATCCAGAATTGTTACATATGGACAGTCTTCTGAAAAGTCACCACCGCTAAACACAAAATCTGTGCCTCAGACCTACACCGATTGTATTTTGGAAGAAGCGAATCACATCTGCAGCACTACTGTTATGGGGGGGCTTGAGGTGAACCCCTGGGATTTGGGAAGGGGACCTTTTACCAGAATGCAAAACTCTGAAACTTAGCTTAAAAATAAAAAGAGAAATGTATTCATTTAGGAGGTAATATGGAATCTGGCCAGGAGGGCAGCATGGTGGAAGCCTGCCTCCTAGGTGGAACAGCATGGGTGGAAAAGCTGTCCCCCAGACGACATCAATTCTGGGGATTTTATACTCTTTACAACAGGGAGGACTTGACTCTGTGCCATGGTGTAGATGTGACTCCAGGGTGGTGTGCACTAGAGCAGGGGTGTGTGTATGTGTGCCTGTGAAGGCATAGGGGGTGGTCCTCGTGATTTAGAGGACAGATGGATGAAATGTGTCTCTTTGTCCATCTCAAATCAATGGGATAATCAAAGAAGGATAATCCTCCCAGGGTCAGATGTTTTGGGTTGGGAGTCATGAGAATAAGGGAGCAAAGGAATTTCCCTGCTAATAGTTTGCCCGAGTTTCTGGGGGATACAGTGCCCATGCCATCTCTGCTCACCTCTTGCAGCCCACAACACTACAAGTCTTTTTTGTTTGTCTGTTTTTAAAACCCTTACCTGCCATCTTAGAATTAGTACTCAGTATTGGTTCCAAGGCAGAAGAGCAATATGGGCTAGTCAATGGGGGTCAAGTGACTTGCCCAGGGTCACACAGCTAGGAAGTATCTGAGGATAGATTTGAACCCAGGACCTCCCATCTCCAAACCTAGTTCTCTATTCAATAAGCCAAATATTTAACTGTCCCTCTCTCACTGATTTTCTTTTCTTTTCTTTCCTTTCTTTTCCTTTTTTTCTTTTCTCCTCTTTTCTCCTCTTTTCTTTTCTTTCTTTTCTCTTCTTTTCTAGGGCAGAAAAACAGTAAGGACTAGGCAATTGCAGTTAAGTGATTTACCTAGAGTCACACAACTAGGAAATGTCTGAGGTCAAATTTGAACCCAGGACCTACTGTCTCTGGGCCTGGCTATCAATCCACAGAACCACCTAACTGCCTAGTACACTAAAAGCCTTTTAAAATCCACATTTTAAAAATTCCACTTGAGTTTGCAGAGGCTAGACAATAAATTATAGATTTTTTATATTATTTTGAATATGACAACACCATGCTGCTGAAACATTGGATGATTGATTCAGCAGTGTGATAAGAAGATATATAGTAACAAAGCAATAACATGTACTTTTTTTTTAACCCTTACCTTCCATCTTGGAATCAATACTGTGTATTGGCTCCAAGGCAGAAGAGTGGTAAGGACTAGGCAATGGAGGTTAAGTGACTTGCCCAGGGTCACACAGCTGGGAAGTGTCTGAGGCCAGATTTGAACCTAGGACCTCCTGTCTCTGGGACTGGCTTTCAATCCACTGAGCTACCCAGCTGCCCCCAATAATATGTACTTTAAAGGAATGAAAGGAGTATCAATGAAATGAAATGAGAGCAATGCTAGACTGAGATCATTTTTTAGGATCATAAGTAGTAGCTTTGGATTTAAAGTCAAGAGGCTGGGTTTTCATCTTGCTTCTGAGATTTACTACCCATGATACCTTGGGAAAGTCACCTGTCTTCTTTAAGTCCCAGTTTCCTTATCTGCAAAATAAGTTAATTAGAGTAACTAAATTCTATTCTAATTCTATATGATCTTATTCTATTTCTCTCCCCATTTCCCAATAACATTTACTGTAATGTAAATAAAATATTTTGCAATTAAAAAAAAAGAGCAAGAATCCTTTGGATCGCCTAGCCCAACCTCCTCATTTTAAATATGGAGAAAATGAGATTCAGAGGGGAAAAACAAGTTGCCTAGGATCACACATCTAGTTAGAGTTAAGAGCCAGGATTCAAAATTCATCTGAATTTCCAAGAACTAAATTTAGAACCAAGACTTCTGAGAAGAAATATCCAGTGTTGAACATTCAGAAATTTTCCTCTAATCAACATTGTATTGCAAATTCCTTTGTTTTAAACTCTATAGTGCTTTATTCAAAAATGTTGCATTGGCTTCCTTAGGAGGTTCCAGACTCCTGTGGGCAACTGGGCTGTGCCCTCTGGGGGCTCCATGCTACTTAGCTTAGATTTAATAATGTTTTTGCTTCAACATAAAATATCACCTTGATTTTTTTCAGACTTATGTCTTGTAATGGGAAAAATTTATGATCTTTTTAACATTAGGAAGTTTAGCTTTTCCTAAAGTTTTATTGCTCTGAATATTTGAAGCATTTCAATCCCAGACAATAAATATTACAGATTATTGTTTTCATATGGATGGGATATTTCTCCTTGTTTTTCTTATTCTACTTTTACCAGTAAATGACACCCCCAAATTTATAGGCACTGAAAACAAAATGGCTCAGCTTTCTCTGAACTGTACAGCAAAGTAGTTGGGAAAAAGAGGGGGCAAGAAATAGCAGTTAAGTTAAATTGAGTGCTTGTTGTTGGTTTGGGGATCTCAAAACCTAGTTTATTCAAGTATTTTTTTTATAAAAGGTTTTAATAAGGTTTTAACTGACAGAGGCAGCTATTCTAAGTGATATCTTTTTACATAATTTTCACAGAGGCTAAAATAGTCAGCTAAATTCAGCTCAACAAATATTTGCCCAAGTTGTTACCCCATGCAAGAAACTGTGCTCGAGACTGAGGATGTAAAGATAGATGGGACACGGGTCGCATCCTCAGAAAGTTTATAGGCGAATGCCAGACAGGGGAAATACAACACGCCAGCAGATCAGTGTGACTCGAGGTAGGAAGGGAGAGGAACTAAATAGAGGCAAGAAAAAATACTGTCATATCTTTGGGGAAGAGATTCAAAGAGGAGGGATAAGGGTTTCCTTTCAGTTTCCTCATCAGGAAAATGGGGCTAATCATAGCACTTTTCTCACAGAGCTGTTGTAGATTCGAATGAGATAATATGCATAAAGCCCTTTGCAAAACTAAACTATTATCTGGTTGATGTGTGTCCAGCTCTTTTTTTTTCTTCAGAAAAGATATATATATATATATTTGCTTCATTTTGAATCTCATCGCTCTTTAAAAAATTTGACTAGGAGGGATTAGAGTTGTGAAAGTGGGGCGTTTGGGTACACGAGTAAGAACTATGAAATCAGATCTAGAGACGAAGGGATGGCAGGGAAGAAGGATGAAGCACTGAGTAGTCTACAGTGTAAGAGAGACCAGATGGAAACAAGTGCAGCCGGAGATGGCTGCCCCTCAGTCGTTGTCTGGGTACCTTGGTTTGTTTTCGCTATGTATTGGGGAAGGACGTGACCTTGAATGTTGTAGTACTCCTCAAAGAAGATAGGGCTAAAAGGCCAATGCTAGAAATTTCCCAGACACCCAGGGCTCCTAAACACTGCTTCAAATAGGTCTCCATATACACAGTGATCTTTTAAACAGGATGGGTGACTTAGGAGGAGGGAGGGAGGGAGCCATTCAATGAATGGAAATCCCTGCCCCCAGAGAGACCCCTTGGACCCCCAACAGAAGGACCAATGAGGATAACAGCAGACCGCAGAAAGGTCCAAGGGACTATACAGATTTTAGTGAAAACAATCAATCTGGAAAGACAACATGATCCAGGACAACACTCACTGTTAGTTGAGGTTTCTTGGCAAAGATACTGGAGCGGCTTGCCATATTTCCTTCTCGATCTCATTTTACAGATGAGGAAACTGAAGTGAACAGGGTGAAGTGACTTGCCCGGTTTTACACAGCTACTAAGTGCCTGAGGCCAGATTTGAACTCAGGGTCTTCCTGACTCCAGGATCAACAGTCTATCCATTGTATCACCTAGTTGCCCCTATGAAGATAAGCAGTAAGAGATAGAACTAGAGAATGAGATTGAACCAAGCTGGAAAGGGACACAAAACTCCAAGATTGGGAATTTAAACTTTATTTAGGCAACGGAATCTATGAAAGGCTTCTGAGGAGATGAGTAACATCATCTTGGTAGTATTTTGGGAAAATTACTCAGACAAATGTGTGGAGGGTGAATTGGAAAGAGTATTGACTAAAACCAGGAAGATGAGAAGGCTATATTGGGCATCTAGATGGGTATAGAGTGCTGAGCCTGGAATTAGGAAGACCTGAATTCAAATTTGCCTTCAGACACTTACGAGCTATGTCACCTTGGGCAAGTCATTTCACTCTGTTCTCATCTGTCAAATGAGCTGAAGAAGGAAATGGCAAACCACTCCAGTATCTTTGCCAAGAAAGCTCCAAATGGGATCACGGAGAGTCAGATACAGCAGAAAACAACCAAACAAGAACAACAAAAGGATATTGTAGTGCTCTAGACATGATGGCATTCAGGCCCAGTCTAGGGAGATTGAAATGGGGGAAGCTCCTTGATGACCTCTTGAAAGTCTTTCTCTCTTAGATTCCACGACTCCTTAATTTCTACATCCTGTGACATCTATGCTCTTCCCATAGCTTCCCTTGTTGTGGCCTTCTCAGGGCAATCTTTGTTGGTCACGTAGCTCAATTAAATTCTAGAGCTACTATCCCAACTCTCGCTCACACTCAGTGGACTTCCTGTATTGGCCCCGAGGAGTCGGGAGTTGCCTTTCTAATGCTACAGCTTATGAGCTCACACTGGTGTGCTTCTCCCTCACCCCCATGATTATCAGTTAATATCAGTTAGTCATCTGGTCTTAATTAGCTTTCAGAAAGGGAAATTGATTAAGGTAGGATAGTAGGTTCTTAACTCTAACGCCCCAAAAATTCTGTGACCAATTTTCCCATCAGGACATACAAAGTGAAAAGAAGTGGGCTCAAGCTTAGAAAATATAGATGGCAAAGGGGAAATTCGTAGTTTCTGGAAGGCCTTTTGCTTCAAGATGTTCCCCTTAGGTTTGATTTAGCTTTTATACTGGGATCCTTAGAGCCTGTAGCTTTGGGGATGCCTGATGGTATAAGAAAGAGCCTCTGGATTCAGAGGACCACCTTCTTTACCACAAGATTGTCCAGTTCCAGCCCTGGGAAGTTCTGCCCCCTCTCTGACAGTGACATTGACTCAGCACTCCATCTTGACTTCTTAGGCAAGTCACTTCCTCTCTCTCAAAAGAGGGAGCTGGTCCCAAAGGTCCAACAGTCCTATGGTTTGAGGGCACATTCCCGGTCTACATGCCAGCCATGAGTAGCGTAGGGGAAAGACCAGTTTGACAAAAGTCAGATCTTCTAGAAATTCCTTTCTAAAGAGACATGCATGTTTTTTTTTAAGAGACCCTCATCCAAACTCTTTTTTTAAAATAGTTTTTTAATGATGGGTTTGGAAAGTGATGTTATTTGTCCTACCTTTTTTAGAAGCCCGAAAATAGCACTGCTTTCAGGACCAACTGTCTTCTCCAGTCAGTAAACACTGATTTTTGTCTCCCTTGCCTAGCCTGAAGGAGTACACCCAGCCATCTCAGTACTTCCTGTTTACTTCCTTGTCCTGGATCCTAGAGGGTGACAGTGCCATTCTAGAAATAGGTTTCCTCCACTTCCATCAGTGAGCCGCTTTTAAGGCCAAGTGACTTGCTTGGCAGCCCTTGGGAAAGTAAAGAAAAAATGGCAACCAAACCTGTGCTTGCCAATTGTTTTGGTGAGGGGGAAGCATAAGATTGTTCGTGAAAAAAAAGATGCTCACTTTCCTGACAAAAATGACTTTTAACTCTTATATGTTGCCAGAATTTTGCCCCCAGCAATTTCAGATGTTTTTGCAAACTCTTCTTAAGGGGGTCAAGTTGGAGAGATCTCCCAGGGAGAGGCAGTGATCTTCTTGTCTTGAAGATGGACTATCCCCAAATTGAGATACAGGGCAGGGAGTGACTAGTAACTTCTTCCAGAAACTTTCCCAAGGAATTTAGCCAAATAGATACCTCTAGAGCAGTGATTCCCAAAGTGGGTGCTACCGCCCCCTGGTGGGTGCTGCAGCGATCCAGGGAAGCGGTGATGGCCACAGGTGCATTTATCTTTCCTATTAATTGCTATTAAGATTTTAAAAAATTCATTTCCAAGGGGCTAAGTAATATTTTTTCTGGAAAGGGGGCGGTAGGCCAAAAGAGTTTGGGAACCACTGAACTACAGTTATCAAAGACTCTCTCTTAAAATGCAAATAGACTCTTAAAGATAAATGAGCTCTATCAATCTTTCACACTTTAATGTGAATCAGACAATACTCATAGTCCCTAGTGGAGGTGGCAACTGAGTCCCTCAGGAGACTTAATAGATCCTGCCCTTGACCTTGCTGGGATGTCAGCTCCTGGTTGCATGAGGGGAAGTGAGAAGCCACAACAGAGTTAGAGAATCCGATCAAATCAAACAGTGGGTTCCTCATCACTTCCAATGTGGCTTCATGATCTAAAATGGATTTTCTGGCTTCTTTCTTAGATCTGCAATTTTTCATAGGGCCTTATTTTTATTTTTTATTCTTATGATTCCCACCTTATTCTGGATTTCTATTTATTCTCTTCTCAGCTTTGGGCTACTATACTACTTTCCCTGCTGTTGCTGTTGTTGGTCAATCATTTCAGTCATGCCCAACTCTTTATGACCCTTTTGGGGCTTTCTTGGCAAGATACTAGAGTGGTTTGCCATTTTCTTCTCCAGCTCATTTTATGGATGAGGAAACTGAGGCAGAGTTAAGTGACTTGTCCAGGGTCACACAGTAGTATGTATCTAAAGTCAGATTTAATTCGGGAAGATGAGTCTTCCTGACTCTAGGCCCAGTAGTATATCCACCAGACCATCTACCTACCAACTTTCCCTTTAGATAAAGCAAAAGAATGAACACAGAGGTTAATGTGAAGTAAGTACTTTATGGAAAGTAAAGTGCTCTAAAAACCTGAAATCATATCATTTAACAAAACGAGGCATGACCTCTTAGGCTTTAGATGAGATTCTTTGCCCTGTAAGTAGGGATAACAGAGGGGAAAAACTGACAGTTTAGTCAAATGGAAATTGAGTCAGAGGACCAAGGCTTGGCTTCCAGATTTAAAGTGAGGAGGGACAGACCTTTGAGACCGTGAGTCCACTCTTTCATTTTATCTATGTGCTTCTGGGGCCCAGAGAGGGGAAATCACTTGCCCAGTCAGATCCCCCAACTCCAACATCAGTACTCTTTCCACTGTACTAGCCTTCCTCTTGCAGCCATGCCACTCACTACCTGTTTTTCTTTTTTAAATTCTTACCTTCTGTCTTAGAATCAATACTGTGTATCAATTCCAAGGCAGAAGAGCAGTAAGGGCTGGACAGTGGGGGTTAAGTGATTTGCACAGGGTCACACAGCTAGGAAGTGAACGAAGGAAATTTGAACCCAGGACCGCCAGTCTCTGGTCCTGGCTCTCAATCCACCGAGCCACCCAGCTGCCTGTTACTACACCACGTGTCCTTTTTCACCCTCAGTTTCCCCCTCTACAAAAAGAGGAGCTCAGACTAGAACAGATGATCTCTTAATTCTCTTCCAACTTTACATCTCCTGATCCTCTGATCCATGAAATCTCATCTTAGTCTCTGGTCCAATCAGAAAGCTTTGGGTCATCTGCATCAGATTATTTGGCTTTGTTTATAGACACTGGAGAGGAGCCAGGAAGCCACTTCCTAAAAGTGAGTTGTCTGAACCCTTCTCAATGGAAAGCCTTTAACCTGCAGCATTCTGGGAAGTGAGGATGGGAGATGATTAGAGGTAACCTCCCTATGATCCCAAAATGGCTTAAACCAGGAAACAAAGCCAGAAATCTTTCATGACCCAAGTTTTTCCTCTAAGGACCAGCCATGTTTCAAAAGGCTATGGACTCTTTTTTTCCCCCTTCCAACCCTTACCTTCTCTCTTTGTGCTTCTTTGGCTCTGTGCAATGGCTCTTTTTGTATTCTCTTCTTCTGGAATCAGACAGAATCATTAAGCAAAGTTCCATAATTTTTATCAATAAATGGCAGGTTTCTATAGTCTAAAGCTTTTGGGTATGCATTAAGTTCTAAGACAGAAGAGGGGCAAGGGCTAAACAACCAATGTTAAGTGACTTGCCCAGGGTCACACTGCTAGAAAGTGTCTGAGGTTAGATTTGAACCCAGGACCTCCTGTCCCAGACCTGTCGCTCTATCCATTCTGCTCCCTTTATGCCCCATGATCATGGACTCTTTACTTTTGTTATACACATAGAATTCAAACTGTCATGACTTGTAACTGAGGGTAAACTAGTCCATTTAGCCCACCATATGCCGCCCACCCAAGTCCCCACACAATACTTCACCCTCATATTCCATTCAGTTATCCACCCAGGGGAGAGAAGGAGGAGAGAATAACTTTGATTAAATGCTTCATATGTGCCAGACATTGTGCAAAGCCCTTTCAAATACTATTTCATTTGATCCTCACAATGATTTAGGGAGGTCAGATGTTGGGCGATAGATGCTATTATCAATCCTCATTTTCCAGATGAGGATACGGAGGCAGGCAGAGGTTAAAGGATTTGGATAGAATCTCATAGCTAGCAAGAATCTGAGGCTGGGTCTGAACTCGTCTTCCCGTCTCCAGCCCCAATGTGCTAACCATTGCATCATCTAGTTGCTGGGTCTTGTTGTCCTCTGCCTGCTAAGAAACATAGTGCCTCCTTCCTCTTTCCTGCTCTCATCATGGACTCAGTAATCAAATCAATCAATAGTACCATTGCTTGCAGCAGGGTCTTGTCAATGGAATGCCCTGTGCATCAACTTGCTATCTCTGTGACTCCTCAGGACTATTCTTCTTCTTATATTTATGTCTCTAACACAAAGTACAAATATCAATGCATTATTTTTTTTCATTGATTCATTCTAGAAGAGACCTTAGAAGCTATCAAATCTAACCCACTCATTTTATGGATAAGGAAGTGAGACCCTGAGAGGTTAAGTCACTTGCCCAAAGTTACACAGCCTTGCACTTGAACCCAGAATCATCTTCTCTCTATTCCTTTGCGTGAGTCCCAAACCTTCTCTATTTCTCAATATTTTCCAGGGGACATCCTTGACATTAAGATTACCTTGTTTGGTAGATAGAGCTCTAGGCCTGGAGTCAGGAGGACCTGGGTTCAAATCTTGCCTTGGACATTTTCTAGCTGTGTGATCCTGGGAAAGTCACTTAACCCCAATTGCCTAATCCTTACCACTTTTCTAGCTTAGAATTCATATGAAGATAGAAGGTATGAATTTTTTTTAATTATCTTGTTTGTCTCATAAGGGAGCAGACATCTCAGAAAGCAATCTAGGCAGACGAATCTTTGTCAGTCCAAATTCCCCATCAGAGTCCTGGAAAGAAGTCATTAGCACCCAATACATTAATTAAAAAAAAAGTATTGGCATGTAATATGCAGAGTGGGATGGGATCAGCCTCAGGGGTAGCTAAGTGGTGCAAAGGATAGAGAGCTGGGCCTGGGGATGGGGAGACCTGAGGTCAAATCCCCCGCCCGACCCTTGTAAATCATGAGCAAACCCTTCGCTCTTTGTCTCAGTTCCCTCATCTGTAAAATAAGGATAATCATAGCATCTATCTTCCAGGGTTGTCGTGAACATCAAATGAGATAATATTGTTAAGTGCTTAGCACAGTGTCGGGCACATAGTAGGCTCTATATAAATGTTAGCTGTTATTATTGTCCTAAGTCAAGAAGACCTGGGTTCAAATCCTGCTTTTGACATATTGCCTGGGTCTCTGGGCATGTCATTTAACTTAATTTAATTTTAATTAACTTAATTTTTAAAATTTATTGATTTAATATTAATTTAACTTAAATTAATATCATTCACAGTGCCCAGACAACTTCTAAATTGCAGGGCAGTTACCTGAGGCGAGGGCAGGCAGGGAGTACAGTGGATAAGAGTACCAGGCTTGGAGTCAGAGAGACTCAAGTTTCCAAATTCAAACCCAACTTCAGACATATAATAGCTGTGTGAACTTGGGCAAGTCACATCACCCAGTTTGCCTCAGTTCCTTCGTCTGTAAAATGAACTGGAGAAAGAAATGGCCAACCATTCCAGTACCTTTGCCAAGAAAACCCCAAATGGGGTCATACAGAATTGGACATGACGGAAATGCTGGAACAACGACAATAAAAACACCCCTGGACAATTCTCGAAATTGCCATTGCACACCTGGAGCTCTCTATACAGATGACATCCCAAAGCGGGGTCAAAAATACTTAAGAAAGTGAAGTCCCCAACTTATTTCAGATCGTGAGCTTCTGCCTGATTCGTAGCAGCCTACCAATGCGCAAAGGAGGACCAGTCCTATTTTTAACAGCGTTTTTGGCCAGGCAGAAAGAAGCTTGGCAGTTGGGGACTGGGAGGAAAGAGAATTCTATAGAATCTTAATGAGAAGACTGAATGATTCTTTGAAATGTGGTTGTGATTCTCTGGCTTATTAACTGATGATATCATTGGTGCTGAGAAACAGGAAACAGTAGAGTCACTCATTTAACAGTATGTCTTAGAGATAAACCAGGAGAGGAATAGAAATCCAGCTTGTGTGTGGTTTATGTGATCAGACCCCCTCTAGGGTTGCAAATGTCATTGTATCGGGTAAAGCTGCTGTATACTTGCCGTTTGCCGTCTTTGCGAGACTGAGTCATGGGAGTGGATATTATTTCCATGTGTTTCTTATCAAAGGCAGTCTTCCCACCAGACATTTTCCCCTCCATTCATTAACTTTATTCTCCTGCAGAAGAAATGTTGTTTCTATTGTTATTTTTAAAGTAGTCTTAGCCAAGAAGAAATGAAAATCTCTCTTGACTCACCTATAGTGACACCACTGGATTTGGAGTTAAGAAAACCTGAGTTTAAAACCGATCTTAGGGACAGCTAGGTGGCTCAATAGAGAAAGAGTCAGGCCTAGAGAAGGAAGGTTCTGGGTTCGAATCTGACCTCAAACACTTCCTAGCTGTATGATCCTGAGCAAATCACTTAACCCCAATTGCCTTGCCCTTACTGCTCTTTCACTTTGGAACCTTGATTCTAAGACAAAAGGTACAGGAGAGGGAGAGAAAATCAGAGACAGAGACACAGAGAGAAGAAGGAAGGAAGGAAGGAAGGAAGAAAGGAAGGAAGGAAGGAAGGAAGGAAGGAAGGAAGGAAGGAAGGAAGGAAGGAAAAGGAGAAAGGAATGGACGGAAGGAGAGAGGGAGGGAGAAAGGTAGAAGGAAGGAAAAAACAAGGGAAG
>NC_058133.1:278234655-278252687 GCF_016433145.1 Gracilinanus agilis | reverse complement strand
AACAAACAAACGGAGGAAGGGAGGAAGGGTGGAAGGAAGGAAGGAAGGAAGGAAAAAGGAAAGAAACAAAGAAAGAAAGGAAGGAAGGAAAGAAGAGAAGAGAAGAGAAGAGAAGAGGAGAGGAGAGAAGAGAAAAGAAACAAAGAAAGAAAGAAAAAGAAAGAAGTAAGGGAGGGAGGGAGGGAGGAAGGAAGAGAGAGAAACAAAGAAACGGATGTGCTTATGGACAGCTAGATAGCACAATGGATAGAGTGCCATGTCTGGAGTCAGGAGGACCTGTGTTCAAATTTAGCTTCAGACACTTCCTAGTTGTGTGACCCAGGGCAATTCACCTAACCCCAATTGCCTAGCCCTTGCCACTCTTCTGTCTCGGAGCTGATACCTAGTATTGATTCTAAGACAAAAGATAAGTGTTTAAAAAGAGAGAGAGAGAGGGAAGGTGAAGTCATTCTCTGAAAGAACTCTGTCATCCCTGGTTCCCGGTCCTCTGCTTGGAAGCCTCAGTCTTCAATGACAAGATGCAATTACAGGGGAGTGCTAACGTTCCAAGTTGCTTTAAACACTATTCAATAAGGAATAGTCCATGAAAATGAACCCCGGGCGGTCAGGAACCTTGTTGCTGTACAGAAACCATAAGGTTTGCATCCAAGAATGTGTTGCCTGTTTGGGGCCTGCCTTTCTTCTCTTCGATGGGTGCCAGTGGCATGCATCTCAAATGAGCATTTGTCTCTTGCAGTAGAGTCTGTGGCTGGGCATATCTAATCAGCTTTAGCAGCCATTCATCCCCAGCTGTCAGCTCTCTCCAAATCAGAACAGTATCTGCAACCGCATATGTCGAAAATATAAGGTTGGGGCTTAGAGTTTGGGATCCTGAACTTCTCAGTGACCTTTCTGTGGTGGACTTGGGTTTTCCCTTTTCCTACGTGCCTATATTCAACGGTAGCCAAGATGCTGCAGGGATTAAAACAGCTAATTGGCGATTGACATCATGGCCAGCTAGCCTCCAATCGGAGTTTCAAGTGGAAGTGTTACATGACTTTGGTGGCCTTTGCCTGGGTTTTTGGTTGTGTGTTTTCTGTGAACCTCCATGCATGTTCTTCCTCCCCACACCATCTCTTCCCTGAAAAACTATGATAGGATGCATCTGTGTAGACCGGTGATTCCCAAAGTGGGTGCCACCGCCCCCTGGTGGGTGCTGCAGCGATCCAGAGGACTGGTGATGGCCACATATTTTTTTTGTATTACATTCTATTCTGAGTTCAATAAATAGTTTCATAATTTGCAGGGGTGCTAAGTAATATTTTTTCTGGAAAGGGGGTGGTAGGCCAAAAAAGTTTGGGAACCACTGGTGTAGACTAATGTACCTAGTATAAAGTCAAAATCTAGTGGAACGGTAGCTCAGTGGGTTGAGAGCCAAGCCTAGAGATGGGAGGTCCTGGGTTCAAATCTGGCCTCACATGCTTCCTAGCTGTGTGTCCCTGGGCAAGTCACTTAACCTCCATTGCCTACTTCTTACCATTCTTCTGTGGAACCAGTAAGAGTGTTGATTGCAAGATGGAAGCAAGAGTTTACAAATTATATTTTTTTAAAAGAAAAGAAAAAAGAAAGCTTGTGGAGTTGATTCGGGACAGCTAGATGACACAGTGGATAGAGTATGGGTCCTGAAGTCAGGAAGACTCTTTTTCCTGAGTTCAAATCTGACCTCAGGCCCTCACCAGCTGTATGACCCTAGGCAAGTCACTTTACCTTGCTTGCCTCAGTTTCTTTCTCTGTAAAATGAACTGGAGAAGGAAATGAGAAACCACTCTGCCAAGAAAACCCCAAAAGAGGTCATGATGAGTCAGACACGACTGAAAAACAGCAACAGTAAAGGTTGCTCAGCAAATTACATTTCTATTTTGTAGGGAAGATGAACGAATACTGTAATAATGAAAGGAGGAGTGGTTACCAGATACCAGATTCTTCTCTAGAGGGCAGGGAAAGCAGAATCTGTATTCTTCTAAGTGTACGTCCTACCTGCTCCCTGCTCCCATCCTAATAGAATGTAAGTTCCCGGAGAGCAAATAGACTTGCCTTTGTTGAGTGGGTTCATTTTGGTTTTGCACTCTCAGCACCAGCACTAAATTTCATCGATAGCTTGGAGCCACCCTGGACAAACCCGGCTCTAACTCTGGTGAACACTTCCAACTATTTGCCTAATATCTACCAAACTGCTCTGGGTTTCAGGTGCCTCAGTTTTCTTACTCTGCTCCTCTTCCCAGCAGGGGATTGGGTAGAGAAACGTGGCTTTTCCACATGTAGATAAAGCCAGCCCGAAGCCTCGAAAGGGGCTTCTTGGGGCACCCTTACGCTTATGAACAGAACACAAATGTTCCTGGTGTGTAGTAGTAATAATAATAATGTTTGCTGACAATTATATAGTGCGTTATGGTTTGCAAAGTAATTAACTCATCTTATCCTCTCAACGAGCCTGGTCAGTAGGTACTGTTATCTCTATTTTGCAGAGGGGTCAACAGAGGCAGATAAAGATGGTGGTGGTTGTTCAGTCATTTTCATTCACGTCCAAATCTTCACGACATCTTTTGGGGTTTTCTTGGCAAAGATACTGGAGTGGTTTGCCATTTCCTTCTCCAGCTCATTCTACAGAGAAGGAAACTGAGGCAAACAGGGTTTAGTGACTTGCCCAGGGTGACACAGCCAGAAAGGATCTGAAGCCAGATTTAAACAAAAGTTAAATTCACTCTAACAACAGTCTGCTCCAATGGTGTTGAGCTGCAGAAGACCAAAGGCAATAAGGGAGAGCTCTTGTAATTGTGAAAAGTCTTGGCCAATGAGTCATTCTACAATACTGCCTGGGGCAAGAGTAGAGAAAATCGTCAACTGTCTTCTTTGGCCATCCGTCTTTTTTCATTTCCAGATGTGATGGAGGAAAATGTCCGGCTTCTTCTCAGCCTGGGGTGGTCAGATTCTCATTGGCACAACGGTACAAATGTTCAAAAAGAGAATGTTTATGTTCTGTTTATGTGTTAGGGTACACTTCAAAGGTCCTTTGAGGATGTGGAAAGGCCATGTTTCTGTACTCAGTCATCCACAGGGAAGAGGCTAAGGGTGAGAAAACTGGAGAACCTGAATCCCAGAGCAGTTTGGGAGTTATTAGCCAAGTAGTTTGAAGTATATAGGCTTCAAAGATGAAAAACTTGGGAGCCATCTTTGTGTCCACCGGGAGTTAGAGAAGGGTTTGTCCTTGGAGGCTCCAAGCCACCAGATCAAACTGAGTCTAAAGAAATGATTAAGCTTGTGGGTACTAGTTAGCAATAAAGTCCTTACTCTTTGTCCTAAGAAGCTTTGAACCTGATGCTCTGAGATGTGGGAGAAAATTTGAGGCTTCTTCATGAAGACTCCAACTAAAGGGAGCTGGGGGGCTCAGTGGGTGGCCAGGCCCAGAGACGGGATGTCCTGGGTTCAAAACTGGCCTCAGACGCTTCCTAGTTGTGTGACCCTGGGCAAGTCACTTAACCCCCATTGTCTAGCCCTTACCACTCTTCTGCCCTAGAACCAATACGCAGTATTGATTTTAAGACGGAAGGTAAGGGTTTAAAAAAAAAAAGACTCCAACTAAAGGATAGGTAGATAATGCCACGAACAGAGGTGGGCCTGGAGATAGGAAGATGCATTTTCCTGAGTTTAAATCTGACCTCAGACAGTTGCTGTCTGAGTGACCCTGGGCAAGTCACTTCACCCTATTTGCCTCCCTTCCCTCATCTGTAAAATGAGTTGGAGAAGGAAATGGCAAATCACTCCAGTATCTCTGCCAGGAAAACCCCAAATGGGTTTATAAAAAGTTGGGTGTGACTGAAAAATACACATCAATCAAGCATCCCCTAGTTTTAAGGCAATATATCACAGGATATCAGAGCTGAAAGGCCATTAGAGGTGATCTATCCTAATCCCATCGGAAAAAGGAATTTTTTTAAATTATTAATTAATTAATTAATTAAGAATATTTTTCCATGGTTACATGATTCATGTTCTTTCCCTCCTCCCTCCCACAGCCAATGAGCAATTCCACTGGGTTTTACACATATCACTTATCAAGACCTATTTCCATGTTATTAATATTTGCATTAGGGTGATCGCTTAGAGTCTACATCCCCAATCATGTCCCCATCGATGCATGTGATCAAGCAGTTGTTTGAAAAAAGAATTTCTAAGCAATGTGACACATGGCCATCCAGCATTTGCTTAAAAACTGTAAATGAGGGCAAGCTTCCTGGGGCAGCCCACTACACTTTTGGTTAACTCTAATGGACAGAATGTTTTTTCTTATGTCAAACCCATGTTTATTTTTTTCTAAATTCTACCCATTGCTCCTAGTCCTGCCATATGCAAAGCGAATTCCTCTGCTTCATGACATCCCTTGGAATATGGCTATCATGATCCCTCTAACTCAGGGTGTCTTCATTTCTCCAAGTTAAATATACTGAGTTCTTTCATTCAATCCTGATATGGCATAAACTTGTGAATCTTAACCATATGGCTTATTCTCTGCTCTATAATCTCTGTGTGTGTGTGTGTGTGTGTGTGTGAGAGAGAGAGAGAGAGAGAGAGAGAGAGAGAGAGAGAGAGAGAGACAGAATATACAATATTCCACATCCCTAGTGTTTTATCTCTGTAAAGTGGAGAGAAGTATGTTTTCTTTTTATTATTACAATTTTTTGATCAGCGAAAATCTGCCTTCTTTCATTCCCCCCTTCCCCAATTGAGAAAGAAAAAAAATTCTTTTGCAAACATCTATAGTGAAACAAAACAAATTTCCACATTGGCCACCCCGTCCCACCCCCCACCCCCCAGTCCCAAAAATGTCTCGTTTTGTACTTTGAGTCTTTCTCCTCTCCACTAGGAAGTGGGTAGAATTTTTCCTCATTAATTTTCTGGAATTGTGCTTGCTTATTACATTAATCAGAATTCCTAAGTCTTTCAAAATTGACTTTGCAAATTGTTGCAATTATATAAATTGTTCTCCTGGTTCTGTTCACTTTGATTTATATCCCTTCATGCCAATCTTCCCAGGTTTCTCTGCAACCATTTCATTTGTGATTTCTTACAGCACAATAGTATTCCATAACAATCCTTCACCATATCTTGGTCAGATCCCATCAGTTTATCTGAACACTCCCTGCCTTATCAATGTCCTTCCTAAAAGATGGTGGCCAGAACTGAACTTAAAATGCCATCTGTGGTCTGATAAGGATGGAGTACATTAGGAATAGCATGTCCTTATTCCTGGAAGCTATGCCTCTCATTGCAATTTCAGATTGCATTGACTTTCTTGGGTTTCTTATCACACTGTTGACTCATACTGAGTTTGCAGTTTGCAAAAGCCCGGAGACTTTTTTCAAACTTTTGTCTAACCATGCCTATTTCATTGGCAAATAAAAGTGAAGACCTGACATTAAATCCCCACATTTGTCCCCATTATTTAAAAAAAATCATTTTATTGGATTTGGCTCAATATCTTTTTTTTAAACCTTTACTTTCTGTCTTAGAATCAATACCATGTATTGGTTCTAAGGCAGAAGAGTGGTAAAGGCTAGACATTTGGGTTAAGTGACTTACCTAGGGTCATACAGTTAGGAAGTGTCTGAGGCCAGATTTGAACTCAGGGCCATGGAGATTGGTTTGTGTTCAGATATATCAAAGCTCTCAAACATTTAATATGACCAAATGGAAGTGGGAAGGAGAAGGGTTGAGACTTAAAACAAGAAAACTGGAAATTAAGCAGAATAATTGTGAAAGGAAGGAAACAAGCATTTGTCTAGCTCCAACTAGGCACAAGGCACTGTGCTAAGCACTTTACAAATATTATCTCATGTGATCCTCATAAGAACCTTGCAAGGTAGTTGCTATTATAACTTATTCCCATTTTAAAATTGAGAAAGCTGAGGCAGAATTGTAAGCTGCCTAACATAGTGCCTGGCACATACTATAAGCTAATATAACTGTTATCTATTATAAGTTATGGTTAAGATGCTTGTCTAGGATCACAGAGCTAGTGATAATCCGAGGTCAGATTCAAACTCAGGTCTTCCTAAATTTAGGAGTTCAGAGCTCTCTCCATTGCCTAATGAATAATCTGTAAAGGACCAGGAATTAAAGAAAGACTTTCTAGAAGGGTTGTTGGAATGAGCTGCACGGCTCTTGAAAGGGAGTTGATTTTTCAGTTCAACAAATATTTAATAAAAGCCAGTTATGTTCAGGCCAGGGAAGATAAGTGGTACAACGAATAAAGTACTGGGCCCGGAGTCTTCCTGACTCATCTTCATGGATTCAAATCCAACCTCAGGCACTTACTAGCAGTGTGACCTTGGACAAGTCACTTAACCTTGTTTGTGTGGGTCCCTGGGCAAGTTATTTCACCCTGTTTGCCTCAATTGCCCCAATTTCCTCATCTGTAAAATGAGCTGGCAAAGGAAATGGCAAACCACTCCAATATCTGTGCCAAGAAAACCTGAAATGGAGTCACGGAAAGTTGGCAAAAACACCGTTAACTTAAAATGGTCAAGCCATTGTGCTAAGTTCTGAGGACATACATAAGTGCACAGTGATTTGGCGCCTTGTCAATCTCACAGGGTTTGCAATTGAATCGCACCCATGTTTTTATAGAATTTCTCGATTTTGTCATGTTAATATCAAAGGGGCAAGTCTGGGCATGGGTCACATCCTGTTCTTTCTGGAACTGCATCTCCCAGAATCTCTGACGGAGAGCCCAGAAGCTTTCATCGAGCTTAGCCGGAAAGGAGAATGGGAATCTCGTGGAGGGACAAGACACAGCCAGAACACCTGGTGGGGAGACTCGTGGTTGTTCCTCCCTCGTGTTCGGAGAGGATCAGTGGCATCACCATCACGGGATGATGTCTTGACTTGCACATGAACTGGATTTAGGTGAGGCAGAACTGCACAAAGCCGCCAGCATCACTCTCTCTTCCAGAGTCATCCACGTCCAGCGGCAAGACGAAAGTCAGGATGATTCGTCACGGGCCGGGATGCAGGGGACGCTCTTGGTGTCTTCAGTGACTGACCAGGCTCCGGGCCCCACACAGATCCCGCTTCGGCAATGTCTATTGGAACAAATTGTTCATGTCTCTCCGTTCCATTAGGGGGCAAGTTTTCACATGCTTCAGGTAGACGGTGGGGAAAGAGGGAAGAAACGATGGGCAGGACTTAGCACCACTATCTTGCTTCATCCAAATACTATGCCTGGTACAATGAAGCCTTTTACTGTCTTATTAAATGGCATGATGTGTGTAAAATACTTCTTTTTTTTTAACCCCTCACCTTCCGTCTTAGAATCAATACTGAGTATTGGTTCCAAGGCAGAAGAGTGGTAAGGGCTAGGCAACGAGGGTCAAGTGACTTGCCCAGCTAGGAAGTGTCTGAGGTCAGATTCAAACCCAGGACCTCCTGTCTCTATCTTCTTTTTTCTTTTTTTTTTTTTTTTAAATAACTAAACCTTCCATTTTATAAATCTATAAATGTTGAAGTAGATGTAGCAAAATTGGGACACTACTCTGTTCGTTTTAGAATCTATACTAACTAAAGCAGAAGAGGGCGTAAGGAAGTGTCTGAGACTAGATTTGAATTCCAGACCTCTTGTCTCTAGGCTTGGCTCTCCATCCATTGAATCTCCCAACAACCTCTGTAAAATACTTCTCATAAAACTTCTTTTCCAAGCTACTATATAGAGTGTGTCTTACTAGGAAAAATGTAAGACTTGGAATCAGGAGAGCCCTGTACCCAACTCTTGTCATCAGCATTATTTAGCAACTTGGGTCAGCTGGGATAATGAACGCAAACCATTTTGCAAACTTTAATGTGTTATATAAGTATCTATCGTTATTGTTGCCATCCTTTTTATTATCGTTTCTCTTTATTGTTATCATAGGACCCCCCAGCTCTGATGCTAAAGGGAAACAATAATTCTCCTTATAACCGTCTCAGAAAGGCAGTTATGTGGCACAGTGAATAGAGTACTGGGTTTGGAGTCAAGAAGAGCCAGGTTCAAATCTAGCAGTGTGACCCTGGGCAAGTCACTTCACCTTGTTTGCCCTAGTTTCTTCATCTGTAAAGTGAGCTGGAGACATAAATGGCAAACCACTCCAGTATCTTTACCAAGAACATCTCAAATGGGTAACAAAGAGCTGGATACAACTGAAAAAAAATTGAACAACAACAGTCTCCAGATCTTCTCAGACGTTTGTGGCAATGCCCTTCCCTGAATGCCCTTAGCTTGCCATGTCATTCCAAGAGACTCAGTGTACCCAGTCCTGCTGCTCTGGACACCAGCTTAAGCCCTTGCCAGGAGGGATTTGATACATGCTGTTCCTGCTGAGTCACAGAGGTGGCAACCCCCAGAGTGCCTCATCAGAAGGCAAGACCAGCTCTCCCTGGGAGACATGGGATGGAGAAGGAGCAGCGGATGAGTAGCTGCCATTTCAGCTCTGGGAGGTGAGAAGAGTATTTTCTCACTTTAATTTCTTACTATTTAGCATGCATTTTATTTATAGAAGCTGCCAATCAATCAGCAAGCATACATCAAGTGGGAGGGAAAGAGAAGAGAATAAGCATTTATAGCACCCACTATGTGCCAGAAACCATGCTAAGTACATTTTACAAATATTATCTCATTTGATCTTCATATCAACCCTTAGGATTCAGTGCTATTATTATCCCCATTTTACAGATGAGGAAATCAAGGCCATCAGAGGTTAAATGACTTGCTCAGGGTCATACAGTTAGCAAGTCTCTACGGTGATATTTGAACTCTAGTCTTCCAGGTTGGGCACTCTATCAACCGGGCGACCAACAATCCCTCAGTGGAAAAATGTCTACTTCTTTTTGCTTTATTATGATGTCATTGGTGAAGGGAAATTCACTGGTCATGGGGGCTTGCAAGCAATGGTTGAAAGAGACAATTACTCTTTGAGGTAGCTGAGATTCAGTGGTTGAGAACACTGGGACTATAAGCAGCTAGGTAGCTCAGTGGATAGAGACTCTTACTTAGAACCAGGAGATCCTGGGTTCAGATTGGACCTCAGACACTTCCTGGTTGTGTGACCCTGAGCAAATCACTTAACCCCAATTGTCTAGCCCACTCTTCTGCCTTGGAACTGATAAGGTAAGGGTTAAAAAAAAAATAAAAAGAACCCTGGACTTGGAGTCAGGAAGACCTGAGTTCAAACCCAGCCTCAGATACTTCTAAACTGTGTGACCTTGGGTAAGTCACTTAACCTCTGTATGTTTAGGAGTCAGCTAAGTGGCTCAGTGGACCTGGAGTCAGGAAGACCTGAGTTCAAACCCAGCCTCAGATACTTCTGAACTGTGTGACCTTGGGCAAGTCACTCAGCCTCTGTATGTTTAGGAATCAGCTAAGTGACTTAATGGATAGAGTGCTGGACCTGGAGTCAGGAAGACCTGAGTTCAAACCCAGCCTCAGACATATGCTAGCTGTGTGATTCTAGGTGAGTCACTTAACTTCTGATTGTCTCACAAAAGGATCCACTGGAGAAGGAAATGGCAAACCCACTCCTGGGTCCTTGCTCAGAAAACCCCACGGATCGCTATGGTCCACGGGGACAGGAAGAGTCAGACATGACTGAACAACGCTATATATAGACTTAGATGTTTCTAAAAGACGTGAGTGATAGAGGTCCCCACTGGTTCTATAAGTAATCGATTTGTGACTATCTAACTTCTGATCCCCATACTGAAACGTTCCACATTTAGGAGAAATCAAAAGAAATTTCTCTACCGAAAGTTCCCTTCTGATGCCTCATTGTGCCATTGCTGACAGGGTGTACAAGGCAGAAAGGCTACCAAACTGAGTGGACCGACAGTGTAGCTTTCCCTTTGGGATCAGCCTAGATGCTTAAGAGAAATTCATTTCCAGAGGTTTATCCACAATAGCTCACCAAGTCCATGTAACAAGGCAGGAGTTGGTATGAGTTGCATTGTAGAAGCGGCATGAATCGGGGAGCTAGAGTCAGAAAAAGCTCCTCAGGGGCTATCTAATCCAATCCTTTCTCCTCACCCTCCACAAAAAACCCATTTCTTACAGAAAAGGAAACAGAGCAGGGAAGGGAAGTTACTTGGCCAAGGTCACATAACAAGTAAGCGGGAAGAAACAGAATTCAAACTCAGGTTCTATGCTTCCAAGCTCAACACTTCCAATTGCAACCCACTCCTGTGGACTCACAAATTCCTGTAGTACTGAAATAAGTATAGGTTAGTGGAAAGGGATGAGATCGAATCAAACTCATTCAAAAAATGGAGGAAATTAATTTGTTAAAAGGAAAAAAAAAACTCAATGATTAGCCACCCTGTAATTTCCAGTGATTTCCGTTCAAGGAAACTGTGACCACTGTCGTTATATACAAAATAAAAATAAATAAGAGAGAAGAAAGTTTTGTGTTTTTTTTTCCCCTTTCTCCCGATTGATGGTTTTATAAAGGCCTTGGGAGAAGAAAAAAGTCCTCCAGCTCTAATCATTCCCAGATTGCGCCTTTCTTCACGTCTGTTTAGGTTTGGGCAGCGTAAAACGGAGGACAGCTTTTCCCCAGGCACATCTGTCTCTGGCTCACCAGACATCCTGGTCGTGGAGGGACCATCGCCCCCATCGTCATCAGGCGGCATCCCAGATGCGGGAGGGCAGACGAGGGTCGGAGGCGTCCGAGGGAGGCCTGGGGAAGAGGATCCAAATCACAATTAGGAAAATGATGATTAGTTAAAGAGAACAGTGACCCAAAGGCCCCTCCTTCCGAGAGTGTGGGCCGGAGTTCCTGGCAGTCCTGCTCTCAGTTGCTCAGCTTTCCCATCTGGCACCAGGACTGCCACTTAGGGCCTTTGCATTCCTCTCCCCCTGGGGATCACGTTCCTCGACCCTCTAATTGCAACGCTCCACTCGTCCCTTGGAGCCACACCACTGAGGTCAGGGGATTGGCTGCAAGTGCCGAACTGATCTTTAAGGGACTGTCTTGTGCCGATGTGGGGCGGAGGGCTTTGCTCCAGCTTCTGTGCCTGAGAGGTGGGGAGTCTCTCCGGGCGGAATTCCCACAATTCTGACTTCCTGTCCTCTCCATCTCAGGTCTCCGGGGAGCTGCCACAGTCAGCCTCCCTGCCTGGCTGGCTGTCCTCAGGCTCTGGGTCTCTCTCCCTCTGTTTCTGTTCCCATCGTCTCTGTTGCTCTGGCCACTGACCTCATGGCAGAATGCCAAGACCATGGGCTAGGGAAGCTGCTGGACTGAATGACTACAGGAAGTGATCAGTTGGGAAATGTCTCTGATCCTCCTCTCCTCCCACCACTGTGCCCCTTGCCCTCCTAAGGCCAAGACTTCGCCTTACAAAATACAAGCATGGCCTGAAGAGTTGCCCCAGAAACAGCTGGAACCCTCCTGTCTCCTCCGGAGTGGTCCGATCGGGGGACCTTTGGGTTCTGATGATTCCAGTCTCCAAGCAGGCTGTCTTGTAGGGTTCAATTACTTTTACAAGTGCCAACTTTCTGTTTGCAAATGAAAAGATATAAGCCCTGCTCTACAAAGGACTTGGAAATGGCTTTTTTAGACGTCAAATATCTCCTACAAAACAAACATTTTGATGAGTTAGCGTAAATGAATCAGAAACAGACGGGTAGGATTTCTCTGAAATACACAGGGGCTTCAGTGCGAAGGGGAAGGTGGGGCTGAGCCAAAATACATTTGGGGTTTTTGTTGAATTCAGAGTATGGGAGGAAAGGGTTGGAAGCTTTGGACTGATCCGACCAACCCTTCTAGCTTCTTCCATCTCTTGTGTCAACTTAACAAGTCTGCTTTGTTCTTCCAAGGACTTAAGGACATTAAGGACTTGGAGATGCTGTCTCGCCTCAGATGCCTTATTGGTAGAAAAAGTCGTCTTTGTTTACATTGGGTTCTCTTCACCACCTCACTGTTATAGTACAGACCCATCTGAATTAAAACTGTTTAGGGCTGATTACCCCACAAGTTTGGTGGTGAGATTCCATAGGATCAATCTGTAGGGAGAAGAGCCGCTTGGTGGGTATGGGTATGCCCAAGAAAGGAGAAAGGCAGGAGGCAGGGATGGAGAGGGAACGCTAAGTCGGTGGTTTCAACCAGGATACGAGAATGTGAAAATGCTCTATTGAGGATATGTGGCAGCCCTGGAATAGACTGGTGGCTCAGAAATCTGCTATAGATTAGCCTTCAAATCACAGGGGTTTCCATAGAGAATGAAAGCAGAGTTGAGCCAAAATGCATTTGGGGTTTTTGTTGGACCTGAACTATGGAGGGAAAGGGTTAACAACAAACAAACAAACAACAACAACAGCAATGCACAGAGACTGCTTTTACACTTGCAGATCCCTTTCCTTTTACTACTGCTGGAGTAGAAGGATCATTACCAGGAGAGTGAGATTGATGCAGCCTCTAGGAGCCATCCCATGGAATATCCTCAGAGTTGCCATTCCTGGTTATAGTTGGCCAAGTGGGGAGCTTGGGGGATTGTATCTGGCTAGGTGTCAGACCAATATTTTCAGGGCTTAACATTTCAGCATGCTGTAGCAAGCCCCAAGTGGTCTATTGGTCCTCTTCTTATTCTGTGGCTGTGTCAAGGAGGTAGGTTACCTCTTTTAAAAAAAATTCTTACCTTCTGTCTTAGAATCAATACTGTGTATTGGTTCCAAGGAAGAAGAGGTAAGGGTTGGGCAATGGGGGATAAATGACTTGCCCAAAGTCACACAGCTAGGAAAAGTCCGAGATCAAATTTGAATTCAAGACCTTCATCTCTAAACTACCTAGCTGCCCCTGAAATAGGGTACTTCTTCCTGACAAAACACCTATACCTTTAGATCAGTGGTTCCCAAACTTTTTTGGCTTACCACCCCCTTTCCAGAAAAAATATTACTTAGCACCCCCTGGAAATTATGAAACTATTTATTGAACTCAGAATAGAATGTAATACAAAAAAAGTGTGGCCATCACCGCCTCCCTGGATGGCTGCAGCACCCACCAGGAGGTGGTGGCGCCCACTTTGGGAATCACTGCTTTAGGTAGAGAACAAATATAGAGAGACCCACCTGTGCTGAGTCCCCATAGGATGCAAAGACCTGTGTCTAAGGCCAGATTCAAACCCAGGTACTCCCACCTCCAGGTCTGACACACAATCCAGCTGCCCCTTTGACATGGAATGACCCAAGTCACCTCTGGTAAGGTGCTGTCATTGCGAGGCAGCATAAACATCTCTAGCCTCTTCTCCCCTCCCCTCTTTTCCAGGAGAAACTTTAGCCCCTGCCAGCAGGGAAAGCAGAGAATTGAGGCAGGAAGCCACTCTGCTCCCCTCAGAGAGAGAGGATGCTAGGCTATAGTTAGGTTTACCTGCTCCCTTAGATATTATCAATCTAGGGGATATGGTTAGGTTCAAGCTAACTTCTGATCACATTTTTTGGTGGAGGTAGATCCTAAGCTTTATAACTAAAGTTTGGCTTCTTTCCTATCAATGGTCAATTCCATAATAAACAAATAAAAAAACAAACAAACGAACAAATAAATAAGTAAATGTGTGTGTGTGTGTGTGTGTGTGTGTGTGTGTGTGTGTGTGTGTGTGTGTGTGTGTGTAGTGAATAGTGAACAAAACCCAAGTTATCCAAATCAGTAGCATAACAGAAGTCAGGGAAGATATACATATAGGACAATATATACCACACAATACAGAGGAGAGAAGCTCTCCCATTGGGAAGGAGATAACTCAACTCAGCTAAGAGAAAGACTTGTGGTTCTCATTCAAAAGGAAACTTCTCTCGTATAGGTAACTGGGAAAGGGGACGTGATGGAGACTGCCAGCTCTTCTCATATTTTTCCAGTCTTTTCTTTCAGCAAGCTGAGGTGGGGTTGTTCTCTTCCTTCTTCTCTCTTGAATCTGGAAGCCAGAAGTCGCTAACGCCACACTGTTTGAAGAGGCCCAAAGAAGACTTGAAGTTGGCTTGAAGCTTGCAGAGTACCAAAGAAGATAAAGAAGGACGAGCTTCTCCCACTTTCCTCTGCTCTGCCCTGCCCTTTGTCTCCACCAGAGAGTCCCATATCAACCAACAGGTTTTACATCGGGAGCTACGTTTGTTTTGCAGGTGAAGAAATGGGCTTAAGGTGATGAAGTGATTTTGCTGGGGATAAGTGTCAGAGCTGGAATTCAAGACTTTTTGGATAATTCCACCAATTCAGCTGGGCTCTTATTTCTCTTACCTTAGCTCAACTTCTCTGCCTGTAACTTTTAGAGTCACTGGGCTTGGGAAAATGCTTCCAGGTGGCTCTTGAGAGGACTGGATACTAATTTTGATTTCTAATCTTCCCACACCAAACACAAACATCACCACCAGGTTTTAGTTCATCTGCTGCTCCTTCTGGGACAGGACAGGTCACCACCACCCAAACTACCCGTTGTCTTTTTACCTTTTTGTCTTAGAATCAACCCTAAGTATCTGTTCCAAGGCAGAAGAGCAGTAAGAACTAGGCAGTTGGTGTGAAGGTAGAGGGTTAAGTAAGAGAAGTTGAGTGATTTGACCAGAGTCACATAGTTAGGATGTGTCTGAGGCCAGATTTGAACCTAGCTACTTCTGCCTCCAGGTCTGACGCTCAATCCACTGAACCATCTAGCTGCCCCTTGGATGTCAACTATTAACCCAAGTCAACTGTCTACAAATCCAGCATTCTTTCCTCGCATTCAGGTTCTGTATCACTCATTGCCATAGACTCCCAAACTTGCAGAAGATTTAATAGCATAAAATCAATCAGGCAACAAACACGGATTAAGTGCCTACTATGTGCCGGGCTCTGGCCTCAGCCTAGGAAAACAAAACCAAGAATGAGACAGTCCCTGCCCCTCGAGGAACTTGCATTTGGTGACCCCTGGACTTGGAGCCCTTGGAGATAACCCCAAATTCAGTCTACTGGAATGGAAGCTCCCCACCCTCCCAACTTGACAGACGAAGAAGCAACGACCAAAGAAAGGCTGAGTGGGGATCCTGATGGAGGTAGGTCTTCCACCTCCCAAAGCATCGCCCTTTCCACTCCCCCACAAAGATCATCCATGTGTAAGTAATGAAGCGCTCGCTCCATGTGCACACGCATGCACACATGGCTGCTACTGTTAAGAGCTCAGCAAACCCCTGGGCTAACTAAGTCTCCTTTAAAATCTCTGCTTAGCTTTCCTGGGCTCCATTAGAAATGGTTTGGCCACAATTAAAATGTGCTCTATGGATGCGGTTGACAGATTTATTGAGCTGATCTCATTATCTGCAGATAAAAGCAGCTAAACTTGAGGAGGCGGGGTGGCTGTCGGCGAGACACTCATTGGGGTGACCCCATCCCGGAGCTCTGGGGTTGTTGTGGGGCTGGCCTTCCAGCTTCCCAGCATGCCAAGGGGAAACATTTGTTGTCAGGCTGAGAAACTTCAGAGAACAATTAAAGGACAATTAAGGGAAGAAAAATGCTCACTGACTGCAAAAGAAGATGTAAAACCCACCATCTGGAGTACTCGGCCGAGCAGATACCATAGATGTGGAAAGTGGTTATGGGAGCAAAGAGGTGACTGTGAAGAGGGAGGAAGAGTCCTAAAGGAGACTGTGGGACAGTGGAAAGAGCTCTGGTTCTGTATATAGTCAAAGGACCTGGGTTCAAATCCTGCCTTTAATGGTTTTTTTTGTTTTGTTTTGTTTTTTTTTTACTTGGGTGTCCTTGAACAGGTGATTTCATTTCTTTGGGTCTCATTTTTTCCAGCTGCAAAATAATGGAGTTGAATTAGGTGATCTGTGAGGTTTCTTTTAGTTCTAAGTTTATATAATGGGCAAAATTCAACTCCAATATATATATATATATGTATATACATATACATATATATATATATATTGGAGTTGGAGAGAGAGAGAGAGAGATGTGTGTGTATTTCTCTCTGCCTCTCTCAGTGATTTGCCCAGCATCACACAGCTGCTAGTAAGAGTCTGAGGTCAGCTTTGAACTCAGGTCTTGCTGACTCAAGGCCAGAGCTCTGACCTCTGCACCACTGAGCTGCCCTTGTTTTAGAGATGAGGAAACTGACATCCAGGGAGGCTGACTTGCCCCAAATCACACAAATAATAAGCACCCTGAGATGGAATATGAATCCAGGTTCTCTAACTGCAGAGATGTGCTCTTTCCTAGAGTGAATGAAGGAAGAGAATTTAAGGCTAGGTCTTGGTCCCTCAAAAAATAGAGTCGAAGGTAGCAGGGAGGATTGGGAGAGAGGAAAGAAGAGAATTTGGAACTTACAGTTTTTTCTTAGAAATGAATGTTGACAGGAGGAAGCTGGGTGGTTCAGTGGATTGAGAGCCAGGCCTAGAGATGGGAAGTCCTGGGTTCAAATCTGACCTCAGATACTTTCTAGCTATGTGACCCTGGGCAAGTCACTTAACTAACCATTGCCTGTGTATTGAAACCAATACACAGTGTTAATTCTAAGACAGAAGGTTGGGATTTTTTTTAAATGAATGCTAACAAATTGATTTTATATGTGATTCGGAAGAAAAGACAATAGTATTTTTTAAAAAGTTTAAGAATTTTAATAAATATGTAGTTAGAAAAAGAAGCAGCTGGACAATAAGTGCTAGTAATCAACTGTGAAAGATTTACTAATTTTGATCAATACAGCAATCCACCACAATTCCATAGATGAAAAAATGTTCTCCACTTCAAGATAAAGAACTAATGGACTCAGAGTACAGATTGAACCACATTTTTTTCTTTTTCTTTCTTTTTTTCTTAGAAAATGACTAATATGGAACATGTTTTGCCTGACTTCATATGTATAATGGGTTGATTATAACTTCTGCCTTCTCAATAGATGGGGAAGGAGTGCAGGGAGGGGGAGAATTCAAAACTGAAAATAAAAATAAAATTTTTAAAATGAACGAGTACTAGCAACACGATGGATGGAGACAGGCTAAAGAGTAAGAAGAACTTGAATAAGAATTCGAGGCGACAAAGGGTGAGATAACTCTATGGATGGAATCCATCTGTCTTTTTTCTTTTTTAATCCTTATCTTCTGCCTTAGAATTGATGCTAAGTATCAATTCCAAGACAGAAGAGCAGTACCTGCTGGACAATTGGGGTTAAATGACTTGTCAGAGGTTCCATGATTAGAAAGTGTCTGAGGCCAGACTGGTACCCCAGGACCTCTGATCTCCAGGCCCGGCTCTCTAACCACTGAACCTTCTGGCTGCCCTTCCATCTTTGTTTTCAATAATTCTTCTGAAACTTGGTTCAGCTTAGACATGTGGTAGTCAAATAATTTGTTAACACTTCTGGTCTCTTCTTGGTCCACATATGAAGTAAGGGATAAGGAAGGTCATTGAGCAGTTTTTTAAAAACTATGACCCAAGGCATGCAAGCGAACTCTTTCTTCTCCTTTCAGATACCCAATGCAGCCTTGCTCCTGCCCACTTATACTACCAAGTTCTCCAGAAAGCCTTTCTGGGTATCACACACTGCAATGGCTCTCATTGGCCACTGTTGCCCCTAAACCACCACTCCTTCATATACACTCTGTAGTTGCTCCTCTGCATTCATGTTATCGGCTCCTAATCTCTTGAGGGCAAGATCTGCTTTGTTTTTGTCTTTGAATCTCCCACATTCAGCAGAGGGCCTGGCACACAGTAAGCACTTAATCAGTGCTTAATGAATGAATTGTGAAAACATGAATGAATGACTCCTAACTGGGGTAAAAATGAGCACCTCAGAGTCCAACAGGATTATTCTTGCCACTAGAAGCAGAGCTAAGACTAGGGACAGTCAAAGCGGGCAGCTGCTTAGGGCACAGCATGCAACAGTGAGGTAGATAGATATGACGAAGAAAGTGTCTAAATGTTCCTCCTCTCTATTTCTCTCCTTCCTTCCTTCCTTCCTTCCTTCCTTCCTTCCTTCCTTCCTTCCTTCCTTCCTTCCTTCCTTCCTTCCTTCCT
>NC_058133.1:278206302-278220415 GCF_016433145.1 Gracilinanus agilis | reverse complement strand
GCCACATGGCAGCCCTTCAAATAATCTAAGACAGCTGTCATATCCCCAATTAAAGTGTCTCTTTTCCAGGTTAAACATCCCCAGATCTTCAAACCAACCCTTATATATTCATGTTTATAATGAATAATAATAATAGGGGGCAGCTAAGTGACTCAGTGCTTTGAGAGCCAAGTCTAGAGATGGGAGGTCCTAGGTTCAAATCTGACTTCAGACACTCTCTGTGTGACCCTGGGCAAGTCACAACCCCCATCACCTAGCCCTTACTACTCTTTGGCCTTGGACCAATACACAATGTTGACTCTAAGACAGAAAGTAAGGGTTATAAAAAATTATGTTATATGTTTGTATAATTATAATAATAAATTATTTTGTTTAATTTTTGTTTTGTTTTAATTATTTTGTTTAATTTAATAATTAATTTTATTTAATAAATAAAGTGATAAATAATTATAATATATAATTATGTGATCTATAAACATACTTATACATTATGCTTACATATTATTTGTATTTATTTGTGTTTGTATTATATTTGTTTTGTTATTTGTATTATTATTTGTATATTTACAATATTATTTGTAAAATTGTAATATTTGTTTTTTGTATAATTATTATAATCTTAATGTATGTTAATATGCTATGATTTATATATCAATATTATGTTGTTATGTAATATATAATTTCTATATAAATATAATTATACATTATATTTTATTATTTATATATTATATCATAATATAATTACGTCATGATATAATAATAATTAATAACAATAGCATTTATATAACACTGACCACATACCACATATTTTACAAATATCTCATTTCATCCTCACAACAACCCAATATGGAAGATGCTATTATAATTTCCATTTTACAGCTGAGTAAAACTGGGGCAAGCAGAGGTTAAATGACTTCCTCAGTGTCACAAAACTAGTCACATAGTCTGCAGCCAGATGTGAACTCGGTTCTTTTTCACTCAAGCCCAGTGCTCCATCCATTGTACCACCTAGCCACCTCAAAGAGAACAATAACAGAACCATAGCATGTATGAAGTTATTACCATTCGCCAGGCATTGTACTAGATGCTGAGGGTGCAAAGACAACAGGGAAGCATTTTCTGCCTTCAAGTAACATACATTCTAAAGGGGATTCAAAACATATGTGTGTATATGTATAGTGTGTATATAGGCATGTATATTGTGTTTGTGCATGCATGTGTATACATATATATGCATGTATGTACTTTGTCTCTCCCATTAGAATGTCAGCTCCTTGTGGGCGGGACTTTATAGATTTTGTCTTAGTTCCTTCAGACTTGTAGTGTGATGAGCACTTTTCTGGCTTGGATGCCTAATTCTAGAGATCTCCAGGCTGCTTGAAACGTAGGTCTTAACTGGATGAAAAGGAACCCTATTTCACCCCCAGGAATTACCTCTTGGGCTCCTGTCCTTTTATATTTAGTGCTAGAAAAGACCTCAAGTTCATCTAGTTCAATCCCCTCATTTTGACAGTTGAGAAAATTGAGGACTGGAGAAATTAAGCAACTTGATCAGCCCCTTCCTACATAAGTAGTAAGTAGCAGAGATAGATTTTCAACCCAGAATCTTTGACTTCATAGTAAATATTCTTTCCAATGTTGCCTTCCAGAAACAGGTCCTTGACCTCTTTCCGATCTAAAAGATCCCTTTGTCGGAAGGTCAGTTCTAGGGGACCTTTTATAAGTTCCAATATTCTTGGAGTAATCCCAGAGAAGTCTTTGATTCTTGGTTTTATGGTTGCCCACTATTAACAATAATAACCACAACAACAATGAGGAGGAGGATGAGAAGGAAGATGAAGAGAAGGAGAAGAGCTTACATTTATGAGATACTCCAACTCTGGACTCCAGGCTTTTGCACTGACTATCCCCCGTGCTTGGCACACTCTCCTTTCTCATTTCTGCTTCCTAGGTTTCCTAGTTTCCTTTAAAATACAGCTAAAATACCTAAAATAAAATAGTCTTTTCATGTGGTCTCCCCCATTAGACTGTGAGCTTCTTGAGACAGGAACCTTTCTTTGTATTCCCAGCACTTACCTAGCACATACATGATAGACACCTAATAAATGTCTATTGACTGATTGACCCCTTTTGTTGACAAAGTGCTTTCTTCCCAACAATCCTATGAAGTAGATTAAGCCAGTAATATTTTTGCCATTTTAAAGATGAGAAAACTGAGGCTCAAATAAATACCTTGCTTATGATTACTTAGATAGAAAATGTAGCAGAGCCAATGAATTGAATTCTTTGATATCAATGCTGTTCTTTTTCTATTACATCCTATTATATTAATGTTTGGTCAAAGTAATGAGCATTTACTGAGACCTACTGAATATTTAGAATTGTGTGAGGTTTAGCAAGAGATACCGAAAAGTAACTCTCACATAGCTCATTGTCTAGTTGAGAAAATAAAACAGACAAGAGAGAAATAATTAGAGAATTAATCAATAACCATTTAAGAACCTACTATGTGTCAGGCACTATGCTAAGCATTGGGATACAAAAAGAGACAAAAGACAGTCCCTGCCCTCAAGGAACTTACAATATAATAAGAGAGACCATACACAAAGAAACATAAACAAAGTGAGCTACATACAAAATTAAAAGGAAATAATTAAGAAGCTTTTTTAATGTAGCATTTAAATACCAATATGAAGATATAAAATATGAATCTAATTCCAAGAAGAACTTTCTAGCAGCACCAATGAAATACATGTAGTCTCTAACTGGTACTGCTTTAAATGGAATAGATAATATAGTACAATCCTTTCCTGAGGTTACACTCGAAGACTTTCCAGCATGGAAGACTGCTTCATTCCTTTTCTGGCTCTACTCTCAACTCTGGAAAAGTCTTTCTTCATCATTTCCCAGCAGTCATTTCACCCTAGAAGGTTACAGCACCCTTAAGATCCCTTCTTCTGAGTGGTTGCTCTCTCCTAGAACCTGCATTTTAAAGAATTGCCCAAGCCCACCATGTTGACTCTTTCATTCCTTTTTAGGTTCTGCTTCTGCGTCTCTGAACTTCTTCCTCTGTGCTCTGCCTCCTCTCCCACCCCTTTCCCTTTTTTCCAGCTTCCTTCCATTTGTGATTTTTCCTCATTAGAAAATAAAGCTCCTTGAGGGCAGGAACTATTTTTGTTTGTATGTGTATTCCCATTGCTTGGCAGAGAGCCCAGCGTATAGTAAACTCTTAATAATTGACTTATTAGAGCCTACATTCTGCTGGTATGACCTACAAAAACCGGAGTGACCCCAATGTCTACACAAGACATCCAAGGAGGTAAAGGGACTCAAATAAATTAAGTTATTTATTTTATAACTTATATGTTATATGTATGTTGATATATATGCATATATAGTACGTTATATGTGAGATGAGTTGAATTAATTATGAGTCGAGATTCAAAGCCAGGACCTCTGATTTGAAATCTAGTACTCTGTCAAATGTGCTATCCTTGATGAATATTTACTGCCTGAGTGACTCTATATAAGTCTCTCAACCTCTCTGGACCTCGGTTTCTTTATTTGTAAAGTGAGTTAGTATACTGGAAGACCTCTGAGGTCCCTTCAAGATGTTCATCTGTATTGCTCTCCAGTGATTCCCAAAGTGGGTGCTGCAGCGATCCAGGGGGGCAGTGATGGCCACAGGTGCATTTATCTTTCCTATTAATGACTATTACAATCTTAAAAAAATAATAATTTCCAGGGGTGCCAAGTAATATTTTTTTCTGGAAAGGGGGTGGTAGGCCAAAAAAGTTTGGGAACCACTGCTCTAGACCTATAATACTAAGGTTGTTATCCATCTTTCATTTTCAAAGAGGACCAATGACATCACAGGGTGATACCTTGACTTACTCATGAATTGGATTTAAATAAGGCAGAGTTACACAAAGTCTTCCATGTCATTATCTCTTCCAGTCATCAGAGACCATTGGCAAGACAAAGGCAAGACAAAAGTTAGGACCAACTGGCAGTGGCCCAGGATGTGATGGTTGACCTTGGCATCTTTGATATCTGACCAAGCTCTCAATGCTTTATAGTGCCTGCTTCAGGCACAGGGCCACTTGGAGCTAATTGTCCTCATCCATCCATTGTGCCTAGGAAGCCTTCACATGCCCTCTAACTCACCAACAGATCTGAGGCCCGTTGGTTAAGCCCTTGACCTGATTTAGCCCATCTGCCAAGATGGTTTTGCTGGAATGTGGCTGCTGCACATGTTATAGCTTCTTGGAGCCACAGGTGAGAATTGAGTGAAAAGTGAATACCAAGGGCAGGTGAACAGCTTTGAAAAGGACATGACAAGCCCTCACATTAGAGATGCTAATGTACCCCATACACCCCATACTAAAGGTTTCACTGTTAGCGAGTTTGAAAGCATGTCTTCTGACAGACAATTCAGTTGGCCCTTTCCTCTTGGACTACATCACCTCTTGTAAAAATTGCTATAAAATATAGATGAGCCAGTTTCCCTGAGGACAAATCAATGAATCAAAAAATACACATTAAGTGCCTCATGTATCAGCTTCTGTGCTAGGTACTGGGGAATGCAAAAAACAGATGGGAAACAGTTCCAGCCCTCATGGAGCTTACATTCGATCAGAGGATTCTGTATGTAAACATCTAGTTCTATATAGAATCGGTATAAGGTGATTTGGGATGGTGAAGACTTTTTTTTAATCCTTACCTTCTGTCTTAGAATCAATATTGATTCTAAGACAGAATAGTAGTAAGGGCTAGCTAGGCAGTGGGGGTTAAGTGACTTGCCCAGGGTCACACAGCTAGGAAATGCTATAGTCAGATTTGAACCCAGGTCTTCCCATCTTCAGGGCTGGCACTCTATCCACTGAGCCATTTATCTGCCCCCTTGAGCTAAGTCTTGACGGAACCAGAGGAGGCAATACATTGCAGTCTTTTGAGTCAAGCTTAGCCCATTATAGCAAGCACAGAGAATGGGGGGTGAGGGTGGGACAGAAGTACAGAAATGAGAAATATCAGGCCATATATGAGGTACAGTAAGACTGACTAAAGAAAATGGATTCAAGCTGTAGCCACAGGGACGCAGGGATTAGCTGAAGAAAGACTTTTTCCTCCTTAAGAATGGGACAGATGCCCATCTGTCTGAGATGCTGTCTGATGGAGATTGACTAGAGATGGGGTCAGCTGGACTCAGTAAGCTCTTTGTAGTTCCTTCCAGGCCCAGAATTCCATGATTCCATATTCTAAGTGATGAAAGAAACACACAGGTCCTTGTGTGGAGTTGGGGGGGAGGCGGGCTCTACTTGGTATCTGGCTAAGCATTCACCACTGATTTAATCTCATTGGGATGATCTGAACATAAAACACATTGGAGGTCCAGGGAAGTTTGGTCGAGTGGGGCTTTGCCATTAGGCCTGGGGACCTTCTGGACATGCCCACTCACCAGGCCCTCCAGAATTCTTTGGTTTTTTTACCCAGATGAAGTTTTCTGCTCTCACGCAAAGCCTTCTTTCTTCTTTTCTTCCTTTCTCTCCGTGCTGTTTTTGGTGGTGTCTGTTGGAGGCCGGACAGCTGTATTCCAAGGATTTCCCTCTGGTATAGAGCACAGAGCCCTTCTGTCTCGGTGAGGAATGCAGTAGCACATCAGGGTACAGTGGCTCGTAAGGAGCCCAGCTCCCCTTATAAACTTTTTATAGCTTAGGAAAATAAACATGCGGTTTCAGGTCTTCGCATAGAGGGTGCTTGCTGAGTTTGAGCTTGCTTTACAGAAGTAAGAAAGAAAATATTGGGAAAGCTAATAAATTTCTGAGCCAGCCAAGGGACAGTGTTCCAGAAATCTCAGAGAGGATTTGATGGCTTAGGAGATAAAATAATAAGTTATCGCCAGAGCCGTCATTCAGTTCCAACGCCAGCTTGGAAATGGGCTGCCCTGGGAGACATCTCTAAGGGAGAATAAGAGCAGACTGTGTCTAAAAAGGAAGGAGCCTTAAACCTGAAAGGAGATTTGAAGATGTTCTAATCTAGGGTTTCTTAACTCTTTTTGGTCTATTGTGCACCCCTTTGGCAGTCCGGTAAAGCTTATGGACCCCTTCCTAGAATAATTTTTTAAAATTTCATAACTGAAGGAAATACTAAATTTCAGTTAGACATTAGTGGAAATAAAGGTATGATTTTTTTCCCATCCAAGGTCACAGACCCCTTGAAATCCACCGAGGGAGTCTAATTTAAGAACCCCTGCCCTAGACCAAGCTCCTTGAATGAAAAAAAAAAAAAAAAAAACTGACTCCAGATGGATTCCACGACTTTCCCAAGTTTACCCAGTTTGGTAGTGGCAGATCTGGGCCTAGAACCCAAGCTTCCTGACACCATGGTCATTGCCCTTTTCTCAAGCCAGCATTGTTTTAGATGGCAAACATGCTGATTTAGAGATGGAAGGTCCTGGGTTCAAATCTGACCACAGACCTTCCTAGCTGTGTGACCCTGGGCAAGTCATTTAATCCCAGTTGCCTAGCCCTTACCACTCTTCTGCTTTGGAACTGATTCTTGGTATTGATTCTAAGAGAAGAGTTTATAAAAAGAAAAAAAAGAAAGCATTTAATATCTCTTAAAAAAAATCTTGTGAAACACTAGACAGCAATGAAAATGTATATGGGAAGAAACACCTTTCCCCAACTTCTGGGATGAGTTGCTCTCTAGCAGATGATGATGCTTATGCTTTCCTGGAATGACTTGCAGCATGGTCTGAATGGTGGTCCCTTATTCCCAATATATCCAGCATCAAGTAAAGAAGAGAACTCTGCATATTTTGGGCATATGTTTCTACTTCTTGGATGTTTTGACATGGTTTGTCATCCAAATTCTTTTCTCTTTTATCAATGATAGGAAGAGATGAAGTAGGAGAGAGGCCCACGTTGGATGTGTGGAACCATGATTGGTCCAAAAGAAAATGGGCATCTTTATGGCTCCAGGGGCAAGCGCTATTTTTAAACCCCTATGAAATCTCAAAAAAATGGGTGCTTGGCACCACCCGTGGTGATGGGCAGCTCCAGTTAAAATGATCTCAGACTAGAGCTTTTCATTCTGAGGAACATCTGCAAATGTCTGAATTGACTATCACAAACATAGACAAGGAATATGATTGAAAAGTATTTGTTTTTTCTCCATCATGTCCCACTCTGTGACCCCAGTTGGGATTTTCTTGGTGGAGATACTGGAGTGGTTTGCCATTTCATTCTCCAGCTCATTTTATAGATGGGGAAACTGAGGCAAACGAGGTTAAGTGATTTGCCCACGGTCATACAGTTAGTGTCTGAGACTAGATTTGAAATCCATAAGATGAATCTTCCAGATCCAGGCCAGGCACTCTATACTGCACCACCTAGCTGCCCCTGTGAAACTCTTAGCATGTGCCTAATATTGGGAAATATACCATGGGAAGTATAAAGCCAGTGAAAATTAGGAGGGGAAGAGGAAGGAAGAATGGGATAGCCTCACATTCAACCTTTATTGAAATTATTATGGAAGATGAATATTGGTAAAAAAAAAAAAGAAGGCAAGGAAAAGAACCAATCATCTAACCAATCTGCAAGGATTTATTAAGCAACTATTATGTGCCATGTTCTATGCTAGGTGCTGGGATACCCTCCCCCCCCAAAAAAAATTAAACAGTACTCTCAAGGGGCTTACATTCTATTTGGGGAATCAACATGTATATATGTAGCTTTATGCAAAATAGATACAAGATGATTTAGGATGGAGAGCACTAGAAGCTGGAAGGATCAGGGAAGACTTCATGTAAGAGGAGGTAATCTTTGAATTGAATTTTAAAGCAAACTAGGGATTCTAAGTGACAGAGGTGACAGGGGAATACATCCTAGACATGGCCAATAACCAGGTCAAAGGCATGACTATGGGAAAGGGAGTGCAATGTAATGAGAAAGAGGATGAACGTCACATCAGTTAAGTGGTTCCCAATTTTTTTTGGCCTACCGCCCCCTTTCCAGAAAAAATATTACTTAGCGTGCCCTGGAAATTACGAAACTATTTGTTGAACTCAGAATAGAATGTAATACAAAAAAAGTGTGGCCATCACTGCCCACCTGGATTGCTGCAGCACCCACCAGGGGGTGGTAGCGCCCATTTGGGGAATCACTGAATTAGATCATAATGTATAAAATGGAGAAAATATGTACTAAGATCCAGAGAATCTCTGATTGAAAACTGCAAGGGGCTTCTATCTATTTCAGCCCCTCAGATGAGAAAGGTAGCTCAGGACCAGGCAATAAATAGCTTTAAGTGCCAGAAAGAGAAACTTAGATTTGCTCCTAGAGGTAAAAGGGAGCCACTAAAGTTTATTGAGTAGATGAGTAACATGACCATTTGGACTAAGAAAAACTTTGGCAGCTGAATTAGAATGGGGATATACTTTAGTCAGGAAAAAATTGTTAGCTTTTCCCATATTTTCTTTCTTGTGTGTATAATGCAAACATAATTAGGCAATAGTCAATTAGAAGGTTATTGCAGTAATTCGAGGGAGAGATGATAAGGACCTGAACTAAGATGGTGGCTATATGAATAGAGAAGTGGGTTGTAAAATCATAGGATCATAACTCTAGAACAGAGAACATAACTCTGGGGAGAGGCCTCAAAAGTCATCTAATCCAACCCTTTAATTTACTAAGGCCCATGGAGGTTAAGTGAGTTGCCTGATTCTCAGTCAAGACATAAGTATCAAAGTTGGAATTTGAATTCAGGCCCTCTAAATTCAGAGCCATGTTATAAGGTGGTGTGTTTGAAGTGGAAAGAGTAGGATGGAAAGAGTAGGAGAGGTCACTTATGGGCTTGATCCCCATTTCCCTTTTGGCCTGGCTTGCTCCTCCCTAAGGAAGCACAGTGGCTCCTTTGCTGTCAGAGGCACCAGAGTTGCATTCCTTAGCTCAGATACTCAATCAGCTTTAGCCCTCCTGCAGCTCAGAACTCTCAAGCTCTTGTGATCCACCAGGCTTTGGCTACCTGAGGACAGAGAGTAGGCTCTATATCTCCTTACCATTTTTGTTTCTCCCTTCTTGTTTGGGATTGAGTTCTTCTTTTCCATCTTGTAAAAAAAAAAAGTTTGATTAAAGCCTCTTACCTTTACATTACAAGGATATCCCACTAAGCCCATTTATGATTAGCCTTCTATTGAAAAGAAAAGAAAAATAATTAAACAAAACACGCATGACCAAAAACATATCTGCTAATGTATACAATCTAGTAACACCCTCCCCCCCACGTATCAACTAAGAGGGAGATGTGTTTCATTATCTCTCCTTTGAGATCTTCACTAAGTTTTCCGTGATTGAGTTCCCTTCTTCAGTTCCCTTTCTGGACTGAGGAGGAAAAGAGCTAGCCAGTCAGCTAGTTGGCATCATAGTACTAAACCTGGAGTCAGAAGCCTTGAGTTCAAATCTAGCTCCAGACACTTACTACCTGTGTATGATGCTAGGCAAATTATTTAACCTCTTCCTTACTTTCTTCAACTATAAAAATAGAGATAACAGTAGTCTCTCCCTCCTAAGGATTATTTTGAAGATCAAATGAGATATTTGTAAAGCCCTTAGTCCAAGACTTGGGAAACAGTAAGTACTTAGTAAATGCTTGCTTTTTTCCTTTCCTATTTGGACTCCAGATACCCCTTGGTTTCTGGCCTAATTAGCCTAGTAATCATATCCTTTACCCCAAGCTTGGCCCCACCAATGACTTTCACCCAAGGAAATCCTGTCTTTACACTTTCTTCTCACTCATTACTCACTTTCCCGCTCTAGACTCCTCAACTGTAAAATAAGGGATTTGAGCTTCCTTGTACCCAAGATCCCTTCCTTCTAGGATTTAATGAATCCTAGATAGTCTGACTTCCTTCTTGTTTTCAACTGTTTTCATTATCGAAGCTGGCTTTAGCCCCCAGTTCTGTGTTCTAATCCCACTAAGTAGAATTTCATCTTACTTGTGTGTTCTTTTCCTTCTTTTCTCTCTGTTTTACCTCTTCTCATCTAGTTCTCATTCTTGGGCTCTGGTTTTAGATCCCTGCTTGATGTGCACCCTCAAGCCTACTTGCCAATGAGTCTAAACCATCTTCCTTCAGGTTTTACTTAGTGTAGAAGCTGCTTTGGGTTTCTCTAAGTCAGAATGATATTTAGAAATCAAAAGATCTTGGAATTAGAAAGGATCTTGATGGCCATCTAACTTTTTGCTGTTGTCTAGTCATTTTAGTCATGTCTGACTCTTATTGACTGTGGATTTTCTTTGCAAAGACACTGGAGTGGTTTTTCCATTTCCTTCTCCATCATTTTACAAATGAGGAAACTGAGGCAAACAGGATGAAGTGATTCTCCCAGGGTCACACAGCTAGTAAGTGTCTGAGGCCAGATTTGAACTCAGGAAGATGAGCCTTCCTGACTCCAAGTCCAGTTCTCTATCCACTGTGCCACCTAACTGTACCCATGTTTGGATAGCTTTAGTACAGAGTTCTTAATAACTGAATTTTGGTATAATCAGTTACCTTTGCAATGTATGTATTTTGTTTTGTGCATTTTAAAGCATCATTCTTATAAGGGGTGCAAAGACTTTACCAGATTGCCAAGCATATGCACGGAACAAAAAGTTAAAATTCCCTGCTTTCATAGTTAGGATTTTTACCCCTGATGCTACCTAAATTTGTTTTTTCCAATTTTGTTTTCACCCTCTGGGGCCAAACAGAAGGGTCTAATTCTCTTCTAGGTGACAGCCTTTCCAATAGCCGTGAAGGCTGCAGAAGTAGGCTTTGTGGAGGGCTTAGAATTTGGTTAGACACGGCATAAGTCAAGGTCATCCCCTGAACCCTGGACCATCATCAATTATCCTGACTTTTGCTTTGCCACTGGACTTCAGAGACTCCGGAAGAGAGATTGAGGCTGACAACTTTGTGCAACTCTGCCTTACTTAAATCCAGTTCATACATGAGTCAAGACATCACCCTCCTAACACCATTGGTCATTTTTGAAAATGAAAGAAGACCAACCATGAGAGCCCTTCAATTACTTGAAGTCAGCCTTCAGGTCTTCCCTAAGGCTTCCCTCCTCCAGGCTAACCATCCCTAGTTCCTTCATCTGACCCTCATAGGACATGGGATCCCTGCCCTCAGATTCCTGGCTGCCTTCCTCCCTGAAATGTGCCTCCCAGAGTTCAATGCAGGACTCTGATTGGTGCAATTAAGCAAGAGAACAGTGAGACTTTCACCTCCACTGTCCTGATTCTTTCTCTTAGTATAATCCAATCCCAGCTGACTCAGTGGATAGAGAGCCAGGCTTAGAGACAGGAGTCCAGGGTTCAAGTCTGACCCCAGACATTTTCTAGTTCTTTGATCCTGGGGAAGTCACCCCATTGTCTAGCCCTTACTACTCTTCTGTCTTGGAACCAATATACAATATTGATTCTAAGATGGAAGGTAACATGTGATAAGGTAATACACACACACATTTATATATAAATAAAACCCTACCCCTAATGGAGCATCACCCCTGGAGCTTCCATTCCCAAAACTCAATTAGAAGGCAGTTGCTTTTAAATAAGACTCCTAATTCCATCAGTTTAGAGAGCCCCTTGATTCCTCTAACAGTGCAAAACCCCACCTTCTCTTCACTTTATGGTTTTAGAGATTTGCGTGGGGGCAATGAGAGGTTGAGTGGCTTGTCCAGGGTTACATATACAGTATATGTCGGGGGTTGTGGGATTGAACCCAGGTTTTCCTTGACTCCAGAGCAGCTCTTTCCTTACTACTTCACGCTATATCAGATGCAATATCAATGACAAAAATCATACCTTATATTAGTAGATAACTTGCCCATTTTAGTCTACTTTCCTTTTACTGTATGTATCTTATGTATATACATTTACATGCTGTATCTCCCATTAGAATATAAGCTCCTGGGGCCAGCTGAGTAGCTCAGTGATTTGAGAGCTAGGCCTAGAGATGGGAGGTCCTGGGTTCAAATATGACCTCAGACATTTCTTAGCTGTGTGTCCCTGGGCAAGTCACTTAACCTCCATTGCCCAGCCCCTACTGCTCTTCTTCCTTGGAACCAATATGCAGTATTGATTCTAAGGTGAAAGGTAAGAGTTTAAAAAAAAAAAAAGAATGTAAGCTCCTGGAGGACAGGAACAATTTTCCTTTTTCTTTGTGTTTCCTGTTCTTGACACAGTGCTTGGTACGTAGTAAGTACTTAATAAGTGCTGGTTGATTCACTGATTGATTGGACCGAGCTTCTCCAAGAAAAATAGACAAGACAACCCTGTGGCCCATACAGACCTGAAAAAAATATCCCTCACTAGCCCAAAAGACACTAACAATAATCAACAATATGTAACATAAAATTAATATAATTATAATTATAAAATTATAACCAATATTAACTAGCATTTATTATAGTGCTTATAGTACTCCAAGGTTTGCAAAATGCTTTACAAATACTATCTCAATTGATCCTCAAAACATCCCTGGAGGAGGAGGTGCTATTATTAGCCCCATTTTACAAATGAAGGAACTGAGGCATAGAACAGTTAATTGACTTGCCTAAGGTCACAGAGCTAGTAAGTGTCTGAGGCAGGAATTGAACATGGTCTTCCTGACACACTCAATGAGCTGGGCTACCTAACCATGTACTAGAGCACTTCCCATAGAGAACATGGCACTCGTGTCCATCCTTTGCCCCTTATATGGGTCTCAGTTGGGGCCATAGATAGTGCCTCTCATAACCAATTCTTCCTTAAGGAGTTCTTCACTTTCCTAGTAGAAAAGGAGCAGGAATTTGGGAGAAATAGAGAGTAGTTAAGCTCAGAAAACAAAGCCCTTTTATTCTTCCTTTCCTCAACCTGGCTATTTGTCAGGCAAATGGCGACAGGTCAGATGGAACCACCTGATTTAATCTCCCCTCTGTCTCTGTGTGCAGTTCTAAGCTGCCTCCCTCCTGGCTCTGACCAGTAGTTATTCCCTTGGCCTGTCCATCAAGCCGGAACACCTCGGCGCATCTGGGCAGCCTCTGAAAGTCGGCACACTCCCCTCCTTGGAGGGAGGCCATCATTTCTTCCTTCCTTCCTAGAGCTGTGATGTTTTAGAAATACCCACTTGGAGAGGACTTCTCAGTGCAATTAATCTCTGAATCTAGGGGCTGTTCAGTGTTTGCTTTAGCTACTTGGGAAGGTGAACAGCGGAAGCAGCAGGAGCTGACATTTTCAAGTGTTTTAAGGTTTAGAAAGTACTGTCCATACATTATCTCATTTTTTCCCCTCAAAATGTCACTGTGAGGTCGGGTTTTTGTTATATGCATTTTACAGATGGAACAGCTGAGGCTTAGAGATGGTAAGGGACTGAGTCACATAGCTGGAAAGTGTCTAAGATGAAATTTGAACCCAGGTCTTTCTGACTTCGTCTCACTTTTTATCCACTAAATTACACAGTTTCTCAGGTATTTGCTGGCAAGCTAAGATCAACCCTATTACAGAACGTTTAGAAATGAGTCAGATAAATAGCTAGGAATCTGTAGGGGACTTTAGAGATGTTTGTAGCTAGAATGAATGACTTAGGATACAGACATATGCAGGCCAAACATGACTGGGGCTGGGGCCTGGAGGCATATGAGCAGATGATTGCTGTTGTGTGAAAGAGACTTATTCTACCTGCCTAGAGAACAGGACCAGGAATTATTGCTAGAAGTTTCAAAGAAGCAAACCAGCTTTATGGGAGAAAAACATTTCTCAACAACTAGAGCTCTCTAAAGGTAGAATGTGCTGCCTTGAGAAGCAATGGATAATCTCTTATTAGAAGTCTTCAGGTAAATGCTAGATCACCGCTCATTGGGTATTTTACAGAGAAGATACCTATTCAGATAGGGGTTGGACTAGAAGACTACTGAGACCATTGCTTACTCTGAGATTATATGTTTTCCATTACAAATCCAATAGGCATTTAGTTTGAGAGAGATAGAAAGAGACAGAGAGAAAGAGAGAGAGAGAGAGAGAGAGAGAGAGAGAAGAAAGAAAGAAAGAAAGAAAGAAAGAAAGAAAGAAAGAAAGAAAGAAAGAAAGA
>NC_058133.1:278195199-278205975 GCF_016433145.1 Gracilinanus agilis | reverse complement strand
AGAGAGAGAGAGAGAGAGAGAGAGAGAGAAACTCAGACATACCTAAGCAAGCACATGTCTTCCTATAGACATGTATGTTTGGAACAAAGCCAACACTGGGAGTAGAAGGAAGGAAGAAGGAAGAAGAAATCTCCTCCTCACCCACATCTTGTTGGAAGTCCAAGAGAGAGAGAAAGCATGCATTAAAACATAATTTTATAGTCCACAGAAGGAAGAGATTTCTTCAACAAGGACCAATCTCCTCTCATGATCAGTTGCCAGGTGTCTTTGAGACAATACCTCAGTACCTGGAAAACAATCAGGAAATGCCTCTGTCATCCCATCAGTGTATAGATGTTCCTCAGTAAAGGTCCATATCACACATACAGCTCCATGGAAGGTGCCACAGAAGTTTCCTGATCATGCTGGCTGTATTCATATTGAAAAAACTGAGGCTTAACAAGGTTAAGTGACTTGACCAACATCACACAAATAATGGAAAAGTTGGGATTTTTACCCAGTTATTCAGGCTGCAAGCCAGCATGATTTCCACTACACCAGTCAATTAATATTCCCTCAGGAGGCAGTGTGGATGTACTAGAGGAAAGATGGAGTTAGGAAGCAGGAAATGTAGATTCAGTTCTTGAATCAACACATTCCTGTCTTTCAGGGTCCCTCTGAACAAGTCACTTTTCCACTGGTATCTGTTTCCTTGTCTGGGTTGGAAAGAGTCATTCCAGAGACATTAGAAATATTGTGTCTTAATAATTTTGGAAAATGCCTTCAAGTCCATGGGATTGTTAGTTCACAATGGGGAAACTGAGTCATGAGATCATAAAATGATTTGCTTTGGCCCTAGAGACTGTTAGGATCTGAGTTGAGACTGGAACTTGGGAATTCTTGGCTCCTAGTGCTAGTCTGGACCTGGGAGTTCAGAATGAGTCAGACACCCCTGAGCTCATTTTCTCACATGGTTGAAGTTCCAGTGTAGGGGAATTTGGTGCCCTGGGGGAGTTCTCTTTGGAAGGCATGGCTGATCCTGACATGGAAATTCTGAATGGCCGGAGCATCCCTGGAGGGCTGGTGTGCTTTGCTTGAAGGAAAGCTGGCTGCCAATAAGTGATTTGCAGCATGTTCATACATGTATTACATTTTCATAATTTCATGTCGCAACCAAAGCTCTGGTAATGGGAAATGCAGAGGCGTCTACCTCCCCCATCTACTGACTGTGGGGAAGACTGGGGCAGGGGAAGCCGTGTGCTGGGGAAGCCCTAGAGTGTTGATTGTCCCTCACTGGGGGATCACATTGTACTTTAAGGATCTGCAAACCAATAGTCTGTAATACTAATAACTATTACGATTAATTATTGTTATCATAGCCTTTTCTCCCAGTGGCCTTATAGATTTTCTTGCCTGTCTGTCATTTATTAAGCACCAGGCACTGTGAATATACAGATAGGTAAAAAACCAAGCCCTGTCTCAGGGAGCTCACAATCTAAAGTCAGGAGGCAGGAGGGAAGAATAGAGGAGATTAGATTATGAGAAGAATAGATTATGCACATAGATTAAAGAGAAGAGTAGATCATGTACAAACATGGTCTTTTCAGGAAAACTCAGGCAATAATCAACAGAAAGAAGGCATTGACTAGTGTTATATTGAATCTCTGGGAGCCAGGAGTCCACACTGTGATTGACAGGTGGATCCGTTGGATATCGGAATGTTCCCAGGGGGCTGTGAGAACAGGGGAGAGAGCAGTTGGCCAAGGGGGGTATAAAACACCCTGGCAGCCCTGCAGGGGTCTTTTTCTTTCCCTGAGACCTGAGATCAGTGGATCCTGGTCTTTTGTGGGATTGAGACTTTCAGGCTCAGCCTTGCAAGATCCTCCTGTTTGTTCCTGTAACATCATCATCCTGTTCCCAGACCATCATCTCTGATTCTACTGCCCCTAGATATTAGGAAACCAATCATCTTAGTTATCTAGGTTTCCCAGGGCCCGGGAGGGATCAGGGAAGTGGGCAGGAGAAGAAGAAGAGGGTGGAAAGGGATGGATATCCCAAAGACTGGTTAGGCATATCATCTAACAAAGGAGAAGAAGCTGAACATCAAGCAGCAGTTTGCCTACTCTGGGGTGGCTGTGGCCAGGCTGGACCAGAGAGGGACTAACCATCCTGATTCATTACTTGCCTACAGTTTAAGGATTCATCATTACCAAATTTAATTAGGGTTTCCTAATACCTCTATCCAATCCCATTATCCCTCTTTGTTTAAATACAATCAAAGTTTTAAAAGTACCTTCCTGAAGTGGTTATTCATAGCTTCTTTGGGAAGGGAGATACCAGTCAGATACCAACAGTTACCAAGCTAAAGAGCCCATTACATAATATCAATCAACCCCAGGTGGGACCTGAAGGGATATCATCCTTTGACCTGCAGGATCCTGCCTGGGCACTGTTATAAAGGAGGGAGGTGTCACATCATTATCTTCCTCAACATCTACATACATCTAGTAGTATTATTATAGCCTTAAGAAGGATCAGGAAAGGCATCTTATAGAAGATGGGATTTTAGTTGGCATTTGGAGGGAGCTGCAGAAGCCAGGAGGTGGAGATGAACATGGAGAGAATTTCAGGCAAGGGGAACAAAGCCTAGAGTTGGTAGATGGAGGGTTTTGTTCATGGAACAGTTGAGAGGCCAGGATCCCCAAATTGCAGAGTATATGTTGGCTAGTAAGATATAAGAACAGAAAGTTAAGAGAGGGCCACGTCATAAAGGATTTTGGGTTCCAAAGAGAAAATTTTATATTTAATCCTAGAAATAATAGGGAGTTATTAGAGTTTACTGAGTAGGGGACTATGTTGGATAGATCTATACTTTGGGAAGATCCCTGGAATCCATTATGTCCTTTACATTCCCATTGCCATCACCCTAGTCCAAGCCCTCATTACTTCACGACTTAACTATTATATTTGGGGTTCATGGGGAATTCAGCGAGGACTAGTACTTCTGGTATGAGGGCTTGCCTGGCCTTTTTCAGAGTTGTTTGTCCACCTTTTGGGGTCCACCTTTCACCCAACTCTCACCTGTGACTCCAAGAAGCTGTAGCATATTCAAAGGTCACACTCAGTAAAACTGTCTCAGCAGATGGGCTGAACCAGTTGAGGGTGACTGACTTGTTAATGGGTTAGAGCAGTGATGGGCAAACTATGGCCCTTGAGCCAGATGCAGCCCCCTAAAATGTTCTATCTAGCTGTGCAACATTATTCCTAACCTGACGAATACAATGAGTAGGATACAATACAATGAAACTTCGAAAGAGTTGCCTTAGAAACAGACTGACAGATGAGTATTTCCTTTCCTTTGGACCCCTCTTTAAAAAGTTTGCCCATCACTGGGTTAGGGGGATATCTATCCCAAGCATGCAAAGATTTCCTCTGTTAGATGGGCAGATGAGAACAACTTGTTCCAATGGCCATAAGCCATTGAAGATGCCAAGGTCATCCACTGCATCCTGGGCCACCTCCAGTCATCCTGACTTTTGTCCTGCCATTGGACTTCAAAGATTCTGGAAGAGAGGATAACTGTGCAACTCCGCCTCACTTAACTCTAATTCACAAGCAAGTAAAGACCTCACATCCATTGGTTCTCTTCAAAAAATGAAGGATAAATAACAGCTATAATACTCTCTTAATTGATCTACCTGGCTTCCTCCTCCCTTTTAAACTTATACACATATCTTATTTTTAATTTTTTTATTTTTAAATAACATTTTCCTTCAAAATATATTCTCCCCCTTCTCCTACCCATAAAGTCATCTCTTTTAAAAAAATTAAAAGCAAGGGGGGAAAAGTGGGTCAACAAAACTACGTGACAATATATCTGATATTCCATACCTATAACCCCCCACCTTTGCAAAAAAGAGAGACAGATACATTTTCTCAACAGTGTTCTCTCCACTTTTTTGAAATGCTACCTTATACACATAAAGTTCCGGGCTCAGGAATTTTTAATGGTCTCCATCGCCTATAAACTTCTCCACTTTTCTGCCAGAGCTTAGAGAAGGCTACTTCCCGGGAAGGCAGGGCCAGCTCAGGCAGCCATCCAATTGCAGCTCATTCAAGAGAACCTGGAAGCGTAAAGCCTTGGGTGCCCAAGCTTACAGGTGCAAATTTGTCCGATCCTTGCTGAACATGGGCCTCCTCATTCTCTTTTCTGAAAGTTCTACCTGACTCCAGACATTCCTTACCTGCTCATTCAACTCTCATCAAGACTTTTGATGAAGGATGAACAACGACCAATATTCCTCCTTCCCATCTCCCCTTCTGGCCCCTCTCCTCAACACTCCTGTATCTCTACTTCTGAGAGACAGTGCGGGGCCTCTGGTAGCTTTGTGTCTCAGACTCAACTGAATAATGAATCTACTGATAGATGGGAAGCTTCTGGCCGAAACCTTTCCCCAGTTCCATTAAGTCTCAACTTGGTCCATTGCAGGGCCCCCACCACAATGGCGGCACTGATTTCCCGCTCCTTCTTAGGAATGGAACTGGCCAGAATATTACAACCACTCCATGAATTGGCCTGTGGTGGTGTGGAAAGCTGGGTAATGGACAGCTAGATGGTGCTGAGGATGGAGTGCCAGGTCTGGAATCAGGAAGACTCTCCTTCCTGAGTTCAAATCTGACCTCAGACACTTACTGGCTCAAACACTTTGCTCTTTACTAAGGAAAGTGAGGAAAGTGACTTACCCGTTTCCCTCAGTTTTCTCGTCTGTCAAATGAGCTGGAGAAGGGAATGACAAACCATTCTAGTATCTTTGCCAAAAAAAACCAAACCAAATGAGGTCATGAAGAGTCAGATATGACTGAGAAGACTGAGTAACCATGACAACAATATGGAAAGAACATTGTATTTGAAGTCTGAGGACCTGGGTTTCAAATGTCAAAAGGTCATTTGTAGGGAAAAAAAATTTATTGAACCAAGGCGTAATAAGACAGGTCATATGGGCAGAGAAATTTGGGTGGGGATTGTTTTTTAATATATTTTTAATTGATTAATTTAGAATATTTTCTGTGGTTAAATGATTCATGTTCTTTCCCTCTCCTCCTTCCACCCCACCTCTCATAGCCAATGAACAATTCCCCTGGGTTTTACATGTGTCATTGATCAAGACCTATTTCCATATTACTGATATTTGCACTAAGGTGACTGTTTAAAGTCTACATTGGGGATTGTTTTGTCTGTGATAAGGGAGTAGAGAACCTACCTCCCACCCCACCAGAAGGCACTTGAGATTCCAGGAAAGCTACAGCCTTAATGATGTATGCAAAAACTCCCCAAGAAATAAGCAGGAAAGAACAGGTTTGACACAGGAGTTCATGGGACCTTGGTCCACATGGGCAGCACAAAGAAATGTTGGAAACATCCGAGGCAATCCTCAGTGAACTTCAGTTTCAGAGTTTATCTGGTAATTGTCTGATACATGCTGACTTCCCTCATAGGAGTCTAAATGGAGTTGCCACTTACACTAGGATGCAGGGGCCTCATCACACTTTTCTCGTATTTATGATTATGATGGGCTTGAGTGTGATTGTAATTATTCTTTTTCTTGTGTACTAACTTTTCTAGAGCACAGCTAATCACTGGCCAATTTCTGTGTTTCGTAAATTCTATTATTATCAAAAGAGATTTTATCTTATCAGCAATTTGAAAAGGAACTAAATGCAAGGTCTTCTCAAATGATTTTTCACCTTATAAAACATTTTCAAGGAAATACTTTGGTGTATTCCAGAGGCCTCTCATTTCAAACAAAAGGACTGGTTTATTTTCTCATCCTGGAAAGTCTGCCATCAAAGATGGAAACTTTTTCTGTTCTATGTTTTCATTCTATGAATGAAACATCTCCACTAACAGTTCCTTGGGCTCTTGGCAAGCTGTCTTTTATTCTATTCAAACAGTGAATTCAGTTTTTAAGTGATCCATTGAACTATTGGAGCATATGTAAAAACAAAGCCAAATCTTTTTCTTCTTTCCCAGGAGACAGTTGGAAGTAAGTGACTGAATAAATAACTAATTAAAATGAGGGAAAGTGGGGTACCAAAACTGCTAGTGGTAAATTGGGAAAGGGGTGTCAGTTAAGTGAGTAAAGTGACTAAAAGGAACTGAAAAGGGTAAATGAATAAACACAGGTAACAACACTTAGCTGGGGGTAACTGGGTCAACAGAAACTGAATAAAACCAAGGAAAACAGCTTGAATACACAGTGGGTTCAATGTGTCAACCTAAGTATCTGGATAAGGACATACAAGGTAGGATTGTGATATCTGAACTGTTTAATGAATAAGTGGGATGGAGAATGAAGGGGATTAGGAAAACTGCCACTAAGATCTATAAATCTCCACCCAAGGATAAAGGGATGGTTTAAACTATGGGCTAAAATCTATCAGCAGACTGCTAACAGCAAGGTCTAGCAGGAAACAGGGGATCTCACAAAAATGTCCAGTGATGGTGTCTTCAAAAGCTGGTACAGGAGACAGGAACCACAGCAAGTTACTCCAAAATGTAAAGAGAGGGAGATGGGATGGTCTTTGTGTCCACCACAAAAGACAAATCCACTTCGCAACCTTTCTACTTCACTGGGAAGCTTGATAGAAGATGTTACACAGTCCAAGATCCAGGGAAACAGCTTCAGAGATGATATGTCTGACCAAATTCACCATTAGACCAGGTTCAAACTGTCAGTGTCCCTGTGTCCACTCTCAAGATTTTAAATTCTCTTGCCAGTCAAGTCTGCTCTGCTAACTAAAATCTTTATTTCTCTACAACACAGTCAAGACCTAACTCATTTCAGCTGTCAGGCATAGGCAAATCACAATGATTTATTTGATTCATGGTTTATGGGGCCAAATGTCTAGAGCCAGAAGGAATCTTAGAAAGGTTCCAAAGATGGTAACCAATTGGCAAATAGGTAGTTCAAAGAATAGAGTGTTGAACTTGTAATCAGGAAGACCTGAGTTAAATCCTACCTCAGATACTCATATTAGCTATTTGACCCTGGACAATTTACTTACCTTCTAACTACCTCAATTTCCTCATCTCTAAAATGGGGATAATAATAATACCTGCCTCATAATACTGTTGTGAAAATCAAGTAAGATGATATAAAATTCTTTATAAACCTTAAAGCATTATATAAATTATAGCTACTAACATTATTTTTTACTATTTTCCAGTCCAACCTACTCATTTTACAAAAGAGGAAATTGAGGCCCAGAGAGTTAAGTGTCTTTTCTGAAATCTCAGATGACTTCTGCATGGTGGTAGGGAGGTTCTCTACTCTCTTATCACAGACAAAGCAATTCACAGCCAAAATTTCCCTGCCCATATGACCTGTCTCTAGCATGCCTCTCTGGCATGGTCCCATGAAGTAGTACAGTCTCTTTTTTTAAGTGCCCTGCTTAGAGTGACTAATAATAATGATAATAATAATAATTTTTAACTTAAAATAATTTTTAAATATTTTCCCATGTTTACATGATTCATTTTCTTTCCCTCCCCTCTTCCTTTGCCCCTCCCAGAACCAACAAGCAATTCCACTGGACTGTGCAAATGTTATCACTTGATACCTATTTCCGTATTATTTACTTTTGCTCTACAGCAATTTTTTAAAAGTCTAAACCCCAATCATATACCTGTATATACATGTGATAAGCGATGTCATATGTTTTGCTTTTGTGTTTCTATTCCCATAGTTCTTTCTCTCAATGTGGGTAGTTTTCTTTCTCATAAGTACTTCAGGAAGTATCCTGACTTGCTGCATTGCTACAAATAGCAAAGTCCATTACATTGGATGGTTCCACAATGTTTTACTTTCTGTGAACAATGTTCTCCTGGTTCTGCTCATTTCACTCTGCATCATTTCACTGAGGTTCTCCCAGTTCATATAGAAATTCTCCAGATCATCATTCCTTATACACAATAGTATTCCATCACCACCATATACCACAATTTGTTCAGCCATTCCCCAGTTGATGGACAACCTCTCATTTTCCAAAATTTTGCCACCTCAGAGAGCATGGCTATGAAAATCTTTGTACAAACATTTTTCATTATTATCTCTTTGGGATACAAACCTAGTAGTGGTATTGCTTGATCAAAGGGTATGCATTCTTTTAAAGCCCTTTGGGCATAGTTCCAAATTGCCTTCCAGAATGACTGAATTAATTCACAACTCCACCAACAATGCATTAGTGTACTGATTTTCCCCTCCAACATTTATTATTTTCCTTTGCTGTCATATTAGCCAACCTGCTAGGTGTGAGGTGATAACTTAGCATTGTTTTGATTGGCATTTTTCTAATTATGAGAGATTTAGAACATTTTTCATGTGCTTATTGATAAATAATAATAATTTTATCGTTGTTAAGCCTTTTCAATACTAAGCGACTCTTCATGACCCTATTTGGGATTTTCTTGGCAAGATTCTAGAGTGGTTTACCATTTCCTTCTCCGGCTCATTTTATAAATGAAGAAACTGAGGCTAATAGGGTTAAGTGATTTGCCTAGGGTCTTGCAGCTAGTTAAATGTCTGAGAATGAATTTGAATTCAGGTCTTCTTGACTCCAGGCATGATATAATATCTACGATATCACATAGCTGCCTAAATTATAATAATAAATAGTTAATATTTATATAGTACTTCCTATGTGACAGTCACCATGATTTACAATTATTATTTCATTTGAGCTTCACAACAATCCTGGGAAGCAGGAGCTACTACTTCTTTTCTCTTATGCTAATAGTTCTAGGTAATTTCTCTCAATCTCCTACATTTCTGGTGCCTCATTGATGTTATCTAGGTAAAAATCACAGAAGTGTGCGAGAATAAGACCTGCATGAGCAGGTATCACACACATAATTTTTATCAATTTCTCATGAAGAATTTAGAGATTCTCACTCCCATCCACCATATAGTTTGGACTGGGAAGCAATGGACAAACTAATCCTTATGGTCTCTCCCAGTTCCAAAATCTTATGAAATCACTTTGTATTGTGATATGACCAAGGAATAGAATAGCATCTCAGTGTGCTCAACTGGACATCCCCAAAGAAAGACATTTGAAAAGCTGGTCTTGTCCAGTGGGGCTAGCATCTAGCAGGATGTAGAAGAAAGGGACGGGGGCTCTTCCCCTTGTTTTTCTCTTTGAAGATTCCCATGTATCTTGACTTTAACTCACAGGTCAGGATTTGGAGAAAGTTAAGCATCAGTGTAAAAACTGGGAACTAGAAGAATCACTCGAGAAAGTGCTTTTCCAGGGGTTTTACAAAACTTCCCTCACTTGGATGTCTGTTCTTTTATGTGAGTTTTAAAATTACGTTTTTGTTTTCCAAGGAAAATCCTTTGGCTTCCATTAGAAGCCAAATCAGAATCTGATGGTGGTAATTTATTTTGTCTAGATAGGAAATAAAGCAGCCAATTCTCTGGTTCCCTCTTTCAGTAATGTGGGTGGAGAGGTGTTTTGATTTGTGTGTGTGTGTGTGTGTGTGTGTGTGTGTGTGTGTGTGTGTGCATGTGCATGTGTGTAGGGGATTAAAGAGAAACAGATAGAGAGGGAGACAGGAGAGAGATGGAGGCAGATGGGACAAAAAAAGTGATTGAGAGAGAAAGAAAGAGAGAAAGAAGGGTCAGTGAGGTGACTCAGTGGACAGAGAGTCAAATCGGGAAATGAGAGATCCTGGGTTTAAAAATAGCCTCAGATACTTCCTAGATGTGTGACCCTGGGCAAGTCATTTAACCCCAACTGCCTATCCCTTACTGCTCTCCTGCCTTGGAACCAATACTTAATATTGATTCTAAGAAAGAAGGTAACAGTTTAAAAAATGAGAGATAAGAGAAAAAGTGAGAAAGAGAAAGAAAATTAGAAAAAATGAGAGAAGAGACAGAAAGAGGGGGTAGTGAGAGACAGAGGGAAAGAAAATGAAACAGAGAATGGAGCTGGAGACAGAGACAAAAAGAGAGAGTGCCAGGGTGAAAGATAAGGGAGGGGAAGAGAAAGAGACAAGGACAGAGCCAGAGGAGGAAGAGAGAAAGAGTCAAAGGGGGAAAGAACCAAAGTGAGAAAGAGAAGAAAGATAAAGAGGGTGAGGAAAGAGTCATGGGGTAGGGGTGGAGGAGAAAAAGGGCAGAGAAAGATGAAATGAACCGAAAAGGAATGAACACAGAGATAATGAAAAGATAAAATGAAAAGAAAGAAAGTGTGAGAGAATAAAAAGAAAGAAAATAAACCGAGAATGAAGAGAATGAACCGAGAGGAGAGAGAGGGAAAACATAGAGACATCATTCTCCCTTCCCCCTTCACTCTACCCCTCCAGACTCATTTGTGTTCTCCAAGTTTTACTCCAACATATGGGCCTAATTCAGGTGAACAAAAATGTTGCATTGCTTTAGTTAAAAATTATTGCTTTGGATAATGAAATCTTTGTCATTGGAAACCCAAAAAAGGCAGTTCAGCCTGTGACTTATGGGGAGAGTGGTGATGGAAATCAATTAATCATCCCATTTTCCCGAATTGGAATGAGAGGACCAACTTGATTCATAACAGGGGCTGCACGTCAGGCTGTTCTGTGTAAGGCTGAGCGGGAGGCTGGAGCCCTTCCTCTGACTGCAAAGGGAGCAAGTGGGAGGATGCTGAGTAAGGCAGATGGATTGACTTTTAGAGAGACGAGAGAAGCAAAGTGATAAGGAGGCTTGTTTGCACACTCCATTTGGGGTTTTTCCCCCCAGATTTTCATGAGCTGTCAAA
>NC_058133.1:278173503-278190199 GCF_016433145.1 Gracilinanus agilis | reverse complement strand
AGAGAGACAGAGAGACAGAGAGAGAGAGAGAGCCAAAGAGGGAAGGAGAGAGAGAAAAAATGAAAAATGAGGGGGGAAGGAAAGAGAAAGGGACAGAGAGGGAGAAAGAGTGCAAGACAGAGAGAGAAACACTGAACCTCAAACCCACATCAAAAATTTCTCAAAGTGACTTCCCCTATACATGAGAGCCATGATGTTTTGCATTTTTCTCTGCCTCAAGTGTTTTTCATCTGAGGAGCATGTTGTGCTTTTTCAGAGCTTATAACTCACAGCTCTTCATGTTCTCTTGGGTAGACACATGTCACGATGCCCAGGATTCAGCCCCCAGGTTCCCACATACAGATGGGCCTCCAGAAAAAAGTTTGAAGCACTTTGTGGGTCAGCACCCATTCAAAAACATAGCTCATGAGCCTCCAACAATGTGTTTCCACTTACTGGGCAGCCAAAGGGCATATTAGTTTAAAACAAAAGACATCTAATCAATCAAATAGCAAGTGACAAGGCCCACCCCTCCTTTGCACTGATGGGTGCTTCCACCAGTTACCACCATAGGATCAATGGGGAAAGGCATACATGCAAAGAACATATGTAACCATAGATCATACCTGGAGTTTGTCTGCCACATAGCACAGTAAAAAGAGCACTGGATTTTGAGTTAAAAGACCTAAATTAGATGGGGAGAAAGAGGAGGAGAAGGAGGAGGAAGGGAGAAGGAAGAGAAGGAAGAGGAGGACAATGATCAGCTATGTGACCCGCTGCAAGTCACTTAACTGCTTAACTTTGCCTCAGTTTCCTCATCTGTAAAATGGAGATAATAATAGCATCTACCTCCCAGAGTTTTTGTAAAGCTCAAGTGAGATAATAATTATAAAGTGCTTAGCAGAGTTTGCCTCAGTTTCCACATATGTAAAATAAATTGGAGAAGGAAATGGCCAACTATCCTTGTACCTTTGCCAAGGAGACCTCCAATGGGGTCACAAAGAGCTGGACATAAATGAAGCGACTGAACAACAATGAGCTTAGCACAGGGCCTGGCATGTGTATGTAAATATTGGCTATTATGATTATCATTATTTTGCTCATAAGGTAAGGCATAGTGTTGCCAAACCCTATCTTTAAACAAATTCCCAACAATAAAGCAGCTTGGCATTTCCATTTAATTCCTATTCCGAGAAACCATTCTCTCCAAAATATGTGTAACTTTATAATAAGCAGAGCAATTTAGAAGAGAATCTTAATATTATGTATTACATACAGATGTATTGCACAGGTTTTTGATTCATAGGAAATGTGGTTCTGAATCTAGCTATTCGATTTCATCAGTCTAGGGAATTACTGCGTGGAAATCTCCTCTGCTCAGGTGAAGCAGTAACTTGTCCGTACGTTAGAGAGCTGCATGAGGTCCTGACTTGTCCTGGGTCGCATAGCTGGTTTGTGTCAGTCATCTAAAGGTTTTGGACTTTCTCCCCCAAACCACATATGGACTCCCAGACCAGGTCTTCGAAGCTTGGCTACTGACACCTTTCCTACAGAATTCCAGAAATTACTCTGAAGGGCAGTGGGATTCTCCTAATGCTATCAACTCATCCCCCTCTCCAGCCTAGTGTCTTTTCCCCAATATTGATCCTCAGCAATGCCTGCCCCAATATCATTTGCCAGTGTCAACATTTCTCCAGGATCATTTAACCAGTTGATATTTCCCATCATAAGCAATGGATATCAATTAGTTTTCTTCCTCCCCAAGCATCCCTCTACCACTTGGGTCCCCATAGAGAAAGGCTACTGGGAAGATTCAGCCCACCGTGTTCCCCTCTGGCCACATATGTTAGATGTGGAGCCACATATGTTGTCTGGACAAGTCATTCCCTTGCCACATATTTGATGGTACATGGAAGTCTCTACCTCAGACTCTACTAGAAAAAGAGAAAGGCCAAGTCTCTCTGGCTGGGTAGGTCTCTTGTACCCCTTCTCAGTATTGTTATGGCATCTGTTAAAAGGCTTTTTTTTAACCACCACCACCATTCTATAGAGATGGCAGGAAATAAACAGAGTTCCCTTACGTGCTCCGAAAAAGAGGCAAAGTTCTTCCCTTTATATGCCATCATACACTTCCAGAAGCAGGTTCCCACCGACCCACCATATATGTTGGCAGCAGGCAAGACCCCTGCACACATTAGGTGTCTTGGACCCTCCATGGCTCGTCAACTCCATTTTATATATAATTATCTATAATGTAACTAGAGAATGAAACTAATAGTAGTGTTCAGTCATTTTCAGTTGTGACCGACTCTTTGTGGCCCCATTCAGGGTTTTCTTGTTAGAGATACTGAAGTGGTTTACCATTTCCTTCTCCTGCTCATTTTACAGATGAGAAAACTGAGGAAAGCAGAGTGAAGCGAATTGCTCAGGGCCACACAACTATTATGTGTCTCAGGCTACATTTGAACTCAGGAAAATGAGTCTTCCTGGCTCCAGACCCTGTGTTCTATCAACTATGCCATTTAGTTGCCCAATAGTAAGCCTTCGCCAATTCAGACGATTGAGGAAAAGACCAGTGAAATGTGTGAGAAGCATAAATCATAAAGTACTTTTAAAGAAATACATTATATTTTATAGCCACCAGAATTATTGAAAACAAAATCTTTCCCTTTGGGGTATATGAATGACTCATTAGAAATTGGCATCTTCTATTTGCACACATGGAAATGTGCTAAAGCCCTCAATTCTTTGATCAACCTTCATTTGGAAAACGTTTATGATGTTCCAACTCTATATACTGTATTATACATTAGAGAAATAATAAAAAAAAAAAAGTAAATGCATTTACCGTCTTGTAAGGCTACATCTGGAGCAGCTAGGCCTGGAGTGCCAGACTTGGAGTTCAAAAGATCTAAGGTAAGATCTAGCCTCAGATACTTCCTAGCTGTGTGACCCTGGACAAGTCACTTAATCCTGATTGCCTAGCCCTTGCCAGTCTTCTCTCAGAACTGCTACTAAGACAATAGTTAAGGATTAAAAAAAAGACTACAACTGATTGATGTTGAGCTCTGCATATGACATTTTAGGGAGGATGTTGATAAGTTGAAGGAGATCTAAGGAAGTCAACGAGGAGGGTGAAATCTTGAGTATATGCCAAGCAAAGATCATTTGAAGAAGCTGGAGAATTGGAAGTTGGAGAAGAGGAAATATTGGGGAGCACGGGTATGCAGAATAGCTGTCTTTAAATATTTGAAGGACCATGTCTGACCTCAGAGGACAGAATTTGGAGTGGTGGTTGGAAGTTGTCGAGAGGCCAGTTTAAGTTTGATGTAAAAAAAGAACTTTCTTTTTTTTTAATTTTTAAAATCTTGAATATTTTCCCCTAGTTACATATTTCATGTTCTTTCCCTCTCCCCAAGCCCCCCTCCCCCCGGGAGAGGACACACAATTCCACTGGGTTTTACACGTATCATTGATCAAGACCTAATTCCATATTATTGATAGTTGGACCAGAGTTATCATTTAGTGTCTACGTCCCCAATAATATCCCCAACAGCCCATGTGTTCAAGCAGTTGTTTTTCTTGTGTGTTTCTCTTCCCACAGTTCTTCCTCTGAATGTTTTCTTTCTCATAAGTCCCTCAGCCTTGCTCTGGATCACTGCATTGCTGCTAGTAGAGAAGTCTGTTATGTTCACTTGTACCACAGTGTATCTGTCTCTGTGTACAATGATCTCCTGGATGTGCTCCTTTCACTCTGCATCAATGCCTGGAGGTCATTCCAGTTCATATGGAATTCCTCCAGTTCTTTATTCCTTTGAGCACAATAGTATTCCAGAAAAGAACTTTCTAACAATGGAAGATAATCAAAAGTAGGATGGATTGCCTGGAGAAGTAGTGAAATCCACCTCTCAATGTCTGTAGGGAAAAAGACTTGATGGCCACATGTTAGGGATACTGTTATAGGGTGCCCCTTGAATTTTTCTCCAATGATGATTCTTTTTTTTTCTTTTTCCTGTTGAAAAAAATTATCGATTTATTCGTTACATCAATATTCCCAGGAAACTTCCACCCTTCGCTCCCTGCATTAGAGAAAGCATCATTTGACAAAAAGATGTTTGCATATATAAACTATGCTTTACTTATTCTATTTATCAGTTCTTTCTCTGGAGGTGGACATATACAAATCATTCCTCAAACAATATTTCTCTTGCTGTCTATACTATTCTCTTGGTTCTGCTTGTTTCACTCTTCATAATTTCATGTAGGTCTTTCTATGTTTCTTAAAAATGAATCTACTCATCATTTCTTACAAGGCAGTAGTATTCCTTCATGATTATATGCCACAACTTGTTTAGCCATTGCAGTTGATGGACATACCATCAATTTGCCACCACAAAAAGAGCTGCTCTACATATTTTTGTACTTGTAGGTCCTTTTCCTTTTTCCCTAATCACCTTTGGAAACCTAATAGCGGTATTGCTGGGTCCAAAGGTATACATGGTTTTATCACATTTTGAGCATAATTCCAGATTGTTCTCCAAAATAATATGATTCTGTGATTCTTAGCTTTGTTACATCTCAGTGGTGTGGTCTTAGGCAAATCCTCCTTCTTTGGGCTTTCATTTTCTCCTCTGGAAAATGATACAATTTGGGTTCAATGATTTCTAAGACCCTCTTTAACCCTGGCATTATATGAACTCATGAAGTAAATTGGTTTAATATTTCTCACTCGTAACACTGAAATGGATTTCCCTTTTTACTCTGGAGGCTCTTTCATTTCCATTTGATGTAAATATTTTGTCCAAACTCCCTTAAGTTGGTCATTTTCATGAAGGGGGAAGGTGTGTGCTAATCTTTTTGTGATGAAAAGCAGATACAATGGAGAGTGTTAGATTTGGTGTCAGGTGACCTGGGTTTGAATCTTATTCAGGGGATCTAGGTGGTTCAATGAATAGAGAGTTGGCTTTGGAGCCAGGAAGTCTTGAGTTCAAATCCAGTCTCAGACACTAGCTATGGGACCCTGGGCAAGTCACTTAATATCTATTTGCCTCTGTTTCCTCATCTATAAGATAGGGACATGACAGTAACAAATGGCTTGAACTCATAGGGGGAAGGTTTGGAGAAATACTGGTGGATCTTCATCCATTGGTCAGGAAATCACAAGACCATAGACTCAGAGGTGAGAGAAACTTTAGAGATTATCATTTGACAGATGAGGAAATTGAAGTCCTAAGCAGGGGTCACAGGTAGGACAAAGCAGAGTCTGGATTTGAATCCAGGCTCCCTGTCCAAGTTTTCTACAGCATAATGGGAAGAACCATACGTGCTAGCCTTCAAGGTGGCTTTGGCAAAAGTGCAAGGCATGGTGAATATGGATAGGGGGTAACTTGCAGCTCTCTTAGGGTGACTACCCCAGGATTAAATGAGAAGCATTTTCGGAGTCTTAATTTCCTATTCAATAAAAAGAGGGAGTTGGATTAATGGTTGTTAATATCTCTTCCAGTTCTAAAACATATAATCCTATGATACCCTAAGGGGTCTTTCTCACTTTTTCTTATTGAAAGACAGGGATGGGAGTGGGGGTGGGGGGTACAAATATGTTCCTGTGGAAGAGCTTGTATGAATAAGAGAATTTAGAGGATAATTTTAGTAGCCCCTCCAGAGAGAGGAACTGCCTGGATCTGCTTGTAATGGAATCTGACAGTTCTGTACCCCCACTGCAGCCGGGAAGTGTCAGACAAAGCATATGAAAATAAACGGCCCAAATGAAAGCTATTTCTGCCCAGATTGTTGGCACATTCTCTAGACCTCAGGCAGGTTATCTGAGCTGGTAATTGCTGCCAAGGAATTCCCATTCTCTGTCCCACCTCCAAGGATTTCAGAGCATGTTTATGGATGCAGCAAAGTTGAAAAATGGGGAGGGGGATGTAGGAGAAGGGCCATGCACACCAGGAAATAACAGAGCCATTGTCTTGGACTGGTCCCTACTTCTATGGGGGTTTACGGTTCAGTGTTTTCTCTCCCCACGCCCTCCTTCATCTCCATCCAATTTCTTTGCTTGGGGCAGAGAGGTTGGGAAGCAGGATGCCTGGTTCTAACCTTATAAATCCTTGATTGATTGTCTCAGAGGCAAAAGACCAGACACTTGATATGTCAAATATTCCTTCTTGGGTCAAGTGTAGATAAAAGGGAATCGTGGGTCAAACGTGGAAGGTATTTTAGAGGTCCGCCCCCTCATTTTTACAGATAAGGAAACTGAAACAGAGAGATATGAGTACCTTATACAAATAGTACCTTATACAGATAGTAAGTAGCAGAACCAGGATTAGAATGCAGGTTTTATGCAGTAGGGGTCCCATAAATGTTCCAAGACCTGTGATGGATAACTAAAACTGCCAATATAAGCGACATCTGCTGACCCTCTGTAAAATGTGATTTTCTTTTACATTCACAGAATAATCAAGTTTAATTGATAAATGAAACACACAGTAAGACATTTCCAACATTAAATACCAAACTTTCAATAAGGGGGCGTGATTACTATAGTTCCAAGTTCTATGATCCAAACTCAATGCTCCTTCTACTTCATTCTGGGGGTGAGAAAGAGAGAGAGAGAGAGAGAGAGAGAGAGAGAGAATTGGAGAAAGAGGAACAGAGAGAACAAAAGAGAGATAAAAAGGAAAAAAATTGTCAGAGAAAATGCTTAGACATCCCTCAGGAGCTACAAAATCATCAGTGTGTGTGTGTGTGTGTGTGTGTGTGTGTGTGTGTGTGTGTGTGTGTGTGTNGTGTGTGTGTGTGTGTGTGTGTGTGTGTGTGTGTGTGTGTGTGTGTGTGTGTAAGAGAGAAGAGAGCAGTAAATCCTATAGACAACTAAGTGGAGAGGAGTCACCATGGAGGGAGAATCAATCAGTCAGTAATTATTTATTAAGACTTTATTTTATATTTGTAGCCGTGCTCTTTGTGGTGGCAAAAAATTAGAAAATATGGGGATGCCCTTCAATTGGGGAATGGCTGAACAAATTGTGGTATCTGTTGGTGATAGAATACTACTGTGCTCAAAGGAATAATGAACTGGAGGAATTCCATGTGAACTGGGAAGACCTCCAGGAATTGATGCAGAATGAAAGGAGCAGAACCAGGAGAACCTTATACACAGAGACGGATATACTGTGGCACAACTGAATGTAACGGACTTCTCTACTAGCAGCAATGCAATAATCCAGGACAATTCAGAGGAACATAAGAGAAAGAATGCTATCCAGATCCAGAGAAAGAACTGTGGGAGTAGAAACACAGAAGAAAAACAACTAAGTAGTTTATCATATCCAATGGGGATATGATCAGGGATGCAGACTCTAAGCAATCACTCTAATGCAAATATTAATAATATGGAACTATGTCTTGATCAATGACACATGTAAAATCCAGTGGAATTGCTGATTGGCTATGGGAGGGGAGTGGGAGGAGGGGAGGGAAAGAACATGAATCATATAACCATGGAAAAATATTCTAAATTAATTAATTAAATAGATTTTCAAATCACACACACAAAAAAAAGACCTTATTTTAGGCAGCTAGGTGGTCCAGTAGATAGAGTGCAACTCTGGGCCAGTCACTTAGTCATATTTGCCTCAGTTTCCTTATCTGTCAGATGAGCTAGAGAAGGAAATGGCAAACTATTCCAGTATCTTTGTCAAGGAAACCTCAAATGGGGTTGCAAAGAATTGGACATGAATGAAACATCTGAACAACAACATGGGCCAAGCACTTTGTAAGAGTGCTAGAGATTTTAAAAAAGTTTAGAAAGTAGTCCCTGCCCTCAAAGAACTTCTATCCTAATGAGGGAGGCAACAGGAAAATGATTAGACACATACCTTCCTTCTACTCTGTGTATATATATATATATATATATTTCATACACACATAGGAAATGTACATATACATACTATATATAAATTCACACATATACTCATATCTATCTATATAATCTATATATCTGTGTGTGTGTGTGTGTGTGTGTGTGTGTGTGTGTACATATATATTGCAGCTCTATTCTCTAGGTTGTCAGGGACAATGAAGCATTCCTTGAAAGAATGGACTCATAAAAACCAAAGGGAAAGGCTATGAAGAGCCCAGGGGAATTCTAATCCTTCCTAAGAGGTTGGAAATTCGAATTCTTAATTTCTACTCCTCCCTTGCTCCCCTAGCTGTGGTTCCTGTGTAGAAATTACTTTGTATTTGATTCATGTATATGCAGTATTGTTATTCATCCTTTGTTCTTAAAGAGGACCAATGATATCCAACTCCTTATAAAATGAAGGGAGCTGATCATTTGTAGGAGTCAGAAGGAAAGGTGGAGTAGATATGTGACAAGGGTGAAAGATGGTGAATTTAAAAAGAAAAACAAAATCCTTTAAACTAAGGAAGCAAGTCACATATGTATTTTAACTTGGAGATCTAGACAGCAATAGGGTATGCTTTTGGCATACTGAGGTAGAGGCCATGTGGACTAGGGCAGTCCTATGAGCCCAGGAAAAAAATTTAACTGTTTTGGGCTCGAGGGTCAAATACTTTGATGGCAAAATGAAATTCCTGTGGCTTTCCTGTCAGGGCTCCCTCTTCTTCTATCCTCTCTCCATTGTCCTCCCCTAAAATCCAGGAGATGTCCCTTTTTGCCTATTATCATCATTGTCCATCCACCCACACATCCATCCATCCATCTTCAAACTGAGTGTTAGAAACAGAGTGTGTTAGAAACAGAGAAGTGTATAAAGAAGTGCAAGACCCTCTGCCCCCAACATATCTTCCCAGTCTCATTGTTCATTATTCCCCTCCATGCTGGATATTATGGTCCAGCCAAACTGGATTTTTTTTTTCTATTTATCATTGCTGTGATTGAAATTTACAAGGTAAATTTCATAATTTTCATAATAATACCTGATTCATAAATTTCATAATAATACCTGATTCATAACTGCTAGCCTTACCAATAAATTGAATGAGCTCAGAATTTTGTGCCTCGGTTTGTCTTAATTTCAGCTGCAACCTCTGTAATGATAAATTGTACAGTTATGTGGAAATCAAGATGATGGACAGTTACCTGCTTAAAATATAGAATGAACTGAGCCTGGCAGGAGCCTGGCAGGAGCTGGCAGGTGCCAAGGCAGTTGAGGCTCAGGTATAAAAGGGAGGATTTAAAAATTTTTTTTAATTTTTTTAGAAAAATTTGCCATGGTTACATGATTCATGTTCTTACTTTCCCATTCACCCCCCCTTCAACCTCCCCACCCCATAGCCAACACGCATTTCCATTGCTTTTAACATGTATCATCTATCAAGACTTATTTCCATATTATGGATAGTTGCATTGGTGTGGTTGTTTCGGGTCTACATCCCTAGTCACGTCTGCATCAACCCATGTGTTCAAGCAGTTGTTTTTCTTCTGTGTTTTCTCTCCTGTAGTTCTTCCTCTGAATGTGAGTAGCGTTCTTTTCCACAGGTCCCTCAGAATTGTCCTGGGTCATTACATTGCTGCTAGTACAGAAGTTTGTTACATTTGATTTTACCACAGTGGATCAGTCTCTGTGTACAATGTTCTTCTGGCTCTGCTCCTTTCACTCTGCATCAATTCCTGGAGGTATTTCCAGTTCACGTGGAATTCCTCCAGCTTATTATTCCTTTGAGCACAATAGTATTCCATCACCAGCATATACCACAATTTGTTCAGCCATTCCCCAATTGAAGGGCATACCGTTGTTTTCCAGGTTTTTGCTACCACAAAAAGCACAGCTATAAATATTTTTGTACAAGTCTTTTTATCTATGATCTCTTTGGGGTACAAACCCAGCAATGGAATGGCTGGATCAAAGGGCAGGCATTCTTTTAGCTCTCTTTGGGCATAATTCCAAATTGCCATCCAGAATGGTTGGATCAGTTCACAACTCCACCAGCAATGCATTAATGTCCCAATTTGGCCACATCCCCTCCAACATTCATTACTCTCCCCTTCTTTCATTTTAGCCAATCTGCTAGGTGTGAGGTGATACCTTAGAGTTGTTTTGATTTGCATTTCTCTAATTATTAGAGATTTAGAACACTCTTCCTGTGCTTATTGATGGTTTTGATTTCTTTATCTGAAAATTGCCTATTCATGTCCCTTGCCCATTTATCAATTGGGGAATGGCTTGATTTTTTATACAATTGATTTAGCTCCTTGTATATTTGAGTAATTAGACCTCTGTCAGAATTTTTTGTTTTAAAGATTTTTTTCCCAGTTTTTTTGTTTCCCTTCTGATTTTGATTGCATTGTTTTTGTTTGTACAAAACCTTTTTAATTTAATATAATCAAAATTATTTATTTTAAATTTTGTAATTTTTTCTAACTCTTGCTTGGTTTTAAAATCTTTCCTTTCCCAGAGAGTATACTATTCTGTGTTCACTTAATTTACTTATAGTTTCCTTCTTTATATTCAAGTCATTCACCCATTCTGAATTTATCTTGGTGTAGGGTGTGAGATGTTGATCTAAATCTAATCTCTCCCATATTGTTTTCCAATTTTCCCAGCATTTTTTGTCGAATAGTGGATTTTTGTCCCCAAAATTGAGCTCTTTGGGTTTATCATAGACTGTCTTGCTGACCTCACTTACCCCAAGTCTATTCCACTGATCCTTAAAAGGGAGGATTTGAACTGAGAAGGAATCTCAGATTTGAGATTGGATTGGAGAGGGTGGGTTTTGAAGAGTAGGTCTTAGATGAGCTTATTCAATCAGCAAACTATACCAATCTACTTCATCAGTCCCTGATCCTGAATTATCATCAAGAAGAAACACCAACACCTAATAGCAGAGTAACCTTGATTTAGGTTGGCATCCGTAGTACCTGATTAACATCAATCCTGAGATCATCATTAACATCATTAGCCTTAGTTAATTAAGGACTTCCTGTTCCCTTCTTTCCAGCCATTTCCCTGCTTCCCTTCCCTAAGCCTCTTAGCAATAAATCTTTATGCTTACTTTAGATTTGGCTTCATCTATATTCCTAGGGCTTTAGTAGATCACATCCTTGGGATATTTGAAGGGAAGAAGTGAACTATACCATTCAAAAGCAGAGTTTAATTGGAAGTCAACCAAGAGTTATCCATTAAGGCCAGAGTATCACTTAGATAAGGTATCTGTATAATTCTAACTGCAAATTCATTGTCTGGCTGGCAACTCTGGGATACTGTTATATCTGAAGTTTGGGTCCATTTCTAATGCCTTCCTCTCCAAACCACCTCATATTTATTTTGTTTTTCACTTCATATGTACAAGATGTCTCCCCCAACTAGATTAGATTTTTGATGATAGGAAACCAATTGGATTTTGTCTTTAATAAAATGGCAAAGTTAAAGAATTGGAAGTCTCCTTAGATTTTCTTCCCCCTTGTTTTATAGTAGAAAAAAATGGAGGCCCCAGAAAAGGGGTGCAATCTAGCAAGATCACACGAGTTGTCATAGAACCAAGTCTAGAACCTTGGTCCCTGGATTTATGCTGTAATGATTTTTCTAGAACAATTCATTTTTGTTGTGTTTTATTTGTCCTTACTTGACTCAGGTAGCTCAGAGCCATTTAGTGTTTCTCTTATGTGTACTTAATTTTATGGGTTCTTAGTCATTTGAAGCCTTCATGAATTTTTTTTAAACCCTCACCTTCCATCTTAGAATCAATACTGAGTATTGATTCCAAGACAGAAGAGCAATAAGAACTAGGCAATGAGGGTTAAGTGACTTGCTGAAGGTCACACAACTAGGAAGTATCTGAGGCCACTTTTGAACCTGGCTGCCCTAGATGTCTTGATGCATTTAAATTTTTAAAAAGGTAATGAAGGCTTGTGTCCTAGGGATTTTTCTCTACCTTCTCATTATGCCTCAGTGTACTGGTTAATAAACCCATTTGCAATTCAAGATAAGGATGAGAATGGTCTTACTGGTCTGCATACTGAAGCTGAAAAGAAATCAGAATGAGCCTAACAATAACAGTTGATATAGATAAAGGCACTCTATCCATTTTGCTGTCTAGCTGCTCCCCATGATGATGCTGGCACTACTTACCTGTGCAAACCTGGGCAAGTCACTTAATCCCCATTGCCCAGCCCTTACTACTCTTCTGCCTTGGAGCCAATACGTAGTATTGATTCCAAGAAAAATGCTACGGAATTTTTTTAAAGAGAGAAATTGGGGCAGTAGAGTGGCCCTAAAGGGTTTTCAAGAATTCTTTTTATCTTGTTAGGTTGTTAATGAAAGGATCAATTATAGCCTTGTAGTACCCAAGGAACTCATGCCTTTTTACCCATGATTCACCTTATTTCCCCTGGGGAGGGGGGGGGGGGGACAGTGAAAACCACAATGCAAATGGGATGCTAATGATACGTTAAACACCCAGGAGCAACAGTTAGTCAATCTTTGGTTAGTTCTGTACAGGCTCCAAGAGGAAGTCCCTGGTTTCCAGTGGCTATGCTGATTGGTCAGTCGCAGAGCTCCTGCCCACATCTTTAATAGCAACCCCTCAGCATCCATACACCAACCTGTCTGCATGGTAGCCCACATCAAGTTTGTTTTACAGATGAATAAACTGAGGCAAACTGTCAACTTGCTCAGGATCACAAAGCTATTAAGGGTCTGAGGCTGGATTTGATGCCATGTCCAGCACTCTATTCACTGAACCACCTAGCAGCTTCCAAAAAATGTCCAGAAGGCACTTTATAATATGAGACTGTCATGGACTCCTGTCTGAGGATAATTGGATCTGTGGAAGCCAATGACTTGGCTTCAACAACAAAAGAGTTTGTAGAAAGAAGAAAAGACTTAGAACAGAGCTCTAGGGTATGCCTAGAGTTAGGGGCCAAGAGATAAATCAGCAATAAGGTTGAGAATGAACACACACAGGTAAGAGGAAAGCCAAAAAAACTGTATCAAAGAAACCCAAAGAGGAAATACTCAAGGTTCCAGCACCAATGGTAGCACTGATTTGGTCATTATTCCCAGAGCAAGAACAATAGATACAGGATTGAGAAGTGAGGACAGAAAGAACTTTCCAATATCTCACAGGGTAGATGGCAAAAAGCCAGCAAAGTTGGAGTGGGGCAGGGGGTTGGTGATGCACTAGATGGCCTCAAAAGCTTTCTTCACCTCTAACATTCTAAAGATCTTGGTTTTTTCCCTGTTTTTAGCTGACCAACAAGTAGTTGGAAAACAGCTTCAAAACTGTCTAGGTCATCTCTTCTCCTTGCTTTCATGGTTTAGTGGTTTTTCCCCAGTCCCATTTTTAAATATGCCTCAGAGGTTGGACATCAGGTCACTCTTGCCTGTCTAGTGGGCTGAGCACAAGTGTGAAGGTTATAATTTCTGGGCATAGCTCCTGCCCTGTGTCATGTCAGAGATCAGAGGCAATTAACCTACCTCTCTCTTTCTTGGTTTTCTTACTTAGAAAATGGTAAGATTCAGGAGATCTAGATGGCTCAGTGGATAAAGAGTCAGGTGTGGAGACAAATCTGGCCTCAGACACTTCCTAGCTGCATGACCCTGGGCAAGTCACTTAATCCCCATTTCCACTCTTTTTTTTTAACCCTTGCCTTCTGTCTTAGCATCATTACTGTGTATTGGTTCTAAGGCAGAAGTAAGGGCTAGGCAATGGGGGTTAAGTGACTTGCCCAGGAGCACATAGGTAGGAAATGTCTGAATCCAGATCTGAACCTAGGACCTCCCATCTCTAGGCTTGGTTCTCAATCCATTGAGCCAACCAGCTGTCCCCACTTCTGCCTTAGAACCAATACACAATATTGATTCTAAGATGGAAGGAAAGATTTAAAAGAAAAGAAAAAAAGTCAATGCTGAGGGGCAGCTAGGTGGCTTAGTAGATAAAAAACCAGCTAGGAGATAGCAGGTCCTAAATTCAAATGTGGCCTCAGATACTTCCTAGCTGCATGACCCTGGGCAAGTCAATGTAACAACCCCTGTTTCTTAGCCTTTACTGCTCTTCTGCCTTGAAAGTGATACTTAGGATCAATTCTAAGACAGAAGGCAAGGGGTGGGGAGTAGAGAGAGAGAGAGAGAGAGAGAGAGAGAGAGAGAGAGAGAGAGAGAAAGTATCCTCATCAGTCTTTCTCCTCCGTACTTTTACCTGGGTCATCTTTAAATCAAGCTCTGAGTTGGCTATGCTGTCCACAATGGGAGGAACAAGGAGGAAGTTCTAGCCTAGAATGAACCAGAGAATCCAGTGAAAGCCCAGCAACTATGATGCAGTCAGAAACATCCCTCCTACCTCTTAAGTAAAAAGTTTTTTAAAAGTTCAAAATAAAAAGTACAAATAGGTTCGTATAATTTCAGAATTTGTCTAGCTCCTTGCCCAATGACTCCCTTCTATAACCCTACAATAATGCATGATTTAGGGGAAAGAGTTAGGAGAGACTTGGCCTGGAATTCCAATTTTATTACTTGCTTCCCCATCTTGGTTGCCCTCCATTGGACACATGATAGGTGTTTAATAAATGTTTATTGACTGAGTCTCCAGATTCATGTTGCATCCCCTAACATTTCCAGATCTTTTAACTGTTCTGCCTTCAAGGAATTTATAATCTATTCCCATTTTAAAGGTCTATTTCTTTCATTGCTTTTTTTTTTCTTTTCTGAACATACTAATTTCTCTCTGGTCTGTTTCCTCTTCTGTAAAATGGGTTGGACTAAATGATCTCTAAGATCCTCTTCTGTTGTATATCTATGATCTCATTGTCAGTATCACTTGTTCTCCTAGATCCAGTCTCTACCAAGGGAACCAACTGGGCCTGGGACACAGACCTTGTTCACATCAGAACTCCTTTAAAAAGGCTGATATTTTCTTGTTCTATGTCTGAAGTGAGGAAGGCCTGAGTTCAAATCCAGCCTGGGATACCTACTGTGTGATGGGCAAGTCTCTTAACCACCATGGGTATTAGTTTCTCCAACTGTAAAATGGAGATAACAATAGCATCTACCTCCCAGGATTGTTGTGAAAATCAAATGAGATAACAGTTGTAAAAGTGCTCAAGCCCTGGCACACAGTAGGTGCTTAATAAATATTTATTGAATTGAAAATAGATGGTCACCTATTGTACAAATGCATAAAGTCGATCCTATTCATAGTAAAATGGCTTAATTTGACTTACTAGAATTTGTTTAGAGTCCATGTTTGTCTTGAACCAGGTTTGTAAGAGGAGAAAGTGGACAAATAATAGTTCCAGGTGAGAGAGCTTGCCTTTGGAGTCAGGAAGAGCTGGGTGCTGATCCTTCCTATGTCATATACTAGCTGTGTGGCCAGGGGTAATTTATTTTAATTTAATTTAGTTGCCTCAGGCAACTCTCAAAGACTATAAAACTAAATAAAGGCCATAGGCTGCATTGGGAAAGGAAATTGCCTCCCTAAGATCTCTCTGCACTAATTAAATCATAAGATCAATTTTAAAAGAAAAAGAGAAATTCTAGATTCTTCACCAGAATTTTAGCAGGTTCCCAGATATTTCTGTTCTTGTTAATGTATGCAATGTTTTGTTCAGTCATGTTAATCATGCCCAACTCTTCCTGACCCCATTTGGGGTTTTTTTGGCAGAGATGTTGGAGTAATTTGCCAGTTTCCTCTACAGCTCATTTTACAGATGAGGAAACTGAGGCAAAGAATATGAAGTGACTTGCCCAGGGTGACACAGTTTCTGAGTCCAGATTTGCGCTAAAGATGAATCTTCTTGACTCTAGACTCAGCACTCTATTCATTGAGCCACCTAGCTGCCCAAATGTATACAATACTATGTCAAACAAATGACCTCAATAATCTAGCCTGAGTTTTAAATGGGGCTCCAGCTAGCCACGTGATATTGTGTCCTCCCAAACAATTTCCTTGACCATCACGATCAAGTGTGCAATGGACTTTCATGGACCTTGTCTTACAATGTCTCAGGAAGACTGCTAGGTAGTGATTAGTGTCTTCTTTGACAAATGGAGAGGCCCATTTATATGAGTTAGTGTTAAAGGTTGGCAGCTAGGTGGTTCAGTGGATAGAATACTGGGCCTAGAATCAGGAAGACTCATCTTCCTAAGTCAAATCTGGTCATGGATATTTACTAGCTGTATGATCTTATGCTAGTCAATTCACCCTCTTTGCCTCAGTTTTCTCATCTGTAAAATGAGCTGGAGAAGGAAATGACAAACTACTCCAATATCTTTGCCAAGAAAACCCCAAATGGGGTCAAGAAGAGTCAGACCCGACTGAAATAACTAAACAACCAAAAGTGTTAGAGGTAGCTCTCTGCAAACAGACAACGAAGAAAGACATTGGAAGGCTATTAGATAGGATGGTTTTCTTCTATTCTTTCTTCTTCCCCATCACCCATCACCCCATCACCCAGGAATTCTTTTCTCTAAAACAAAATCATTGGGATCAGAACTGTAAAAAATTCAGAAGTCAGCAATCTTTGTTTTTTGCTTCTTTTTCCCATTCTAACATCCTTTCCCATTGCTCTCCACAATAATCCCTCTCTCTCCCTCCAAGTCCTGTCTATCATTTCTCCTTTTAGGGAAGGAAGGAAGGAAGGAAGGAAGGAAGGAAGGAAGGAAGGAAGGAAGGAAGGAAGGAAGGAAGGAAGGAAGGAGAAGAAAGAAAGAAAGAAAGAAAGAAAGAAAGAAAGAAAGAAAGAAAGAAAGAAAGAAAG
>NC_058133.1:278161750-278163601 GCF_016433145.1 Gracilinanus agilis | reverse complement strand
TCTCCTCTCTTCTCTCTCTCCCTCCACCCCTCTATCCTCTCTTCTCTCTCTCCCTCTCCCTCCCCCTCTCTCTCCTCTCTCTTCTCTTCTCTCTCTTCCCTCTCTTCTCTCTCTTCCTACCCTCTCTCCCCTCTCCCACCTCTCTCCCCTTCTCTATCCCTCCCTTCCTCTTTCTCTGTCTCTCTCTGTCTCTCCATCTCTGTCTCTCTCTCTCCCCTCTCTTCTCTCTGTCTCTGTCTCCTTCTCTGTGCCTCTCTCTCTCCCTCTCCCTCTCTCCTCTCTTCTCTCTCTTCCCTCTCTCCTTGCCTGCAAGGAATTAATCAAATTAAAATCAAATTGTGAAATGTTTAACAAAATGAACAAAAATAAAATAAAACACAGATAATCTTAAATTTTATAACTATGCGAATATGTGGCATACGGCTTAGTGGACTAAATTTCTATTTGAGTTTGTTAGAGGCACCTATACCATGGTGCCTAGGCAGCCAAGGGCAACTAGGTGGTGCAATTTCTGCAGTCAGAAAGACTCATCTTCCTGAGTTCAAATTTGGCCTCAGATATTTACTAGCTACTTGACCCTGGGCAAGTCACTTACCCCAGCTCGCCTCTGTTTCTTCATCTGTCAAATGAGCTGGAAAAGGAAGTGGCAAATCACTCCAGTATCTTTGCCAAGAAAATCCCAAATGGGGTCACAAAGAATCAACCATGAAAGAAGTAGGCAGCTAAGAGGTACCTTACCCCTAGAGTAAGCATTGCCCCTAGAGTCCGGAGGATTGGAGTTTAGATCCAGCCTCAAACACTGTCTACTTGTGGGTCTCTGGGAAAGTTACTTAACTTTTATTTTTCTCAATTTCCTCAACTGTAAAATGGAGATTGTGAAAATGAGATAATATTTGTATTTTATAAACCTTAAAGTGAAATATATATATATATATATGTATATATGGTTAGAATAATTATCCATGAGGTCTGCCCTAATGCCAACAGTAACCCATTCTACTTTCAGACAGCTCTAATTATGAGAAAGCTCTTCTTGCTATCATGCCTAAATGTCCAGCCTCTCCTTTTACAGAGAAGAAAATGGAAATCCAAGGACATTCTGTAACTAGCTGGCGGTTGTATGAGTGATATGTCAGAGGTAGAATTGAAACTCACATCTCCTGTCTCTTGAGTCAGAACTCTGGCCCACACTACACTGCCTCCTTTTCCAGTTCTAAATGGATGTTTCTATTATGCTTTTTTTCTTAAGCATCTGCTTTTGGATTGGTGTGGAAGCTGTAAAAACCGTCTGGTGGGGAAGAGAGGCTGATATTCGCCGGTGACTGGCTGCCTCCCAGCATGGTTTAAGGTATTAACTTCCTGGTTATAAAAGAAAAACTCAATAGGCTTCTAAACTTAGGACCAGCTTGGGGCTCTAGTCCACTGGAGAGAAGGGACTGAAAAGGCCCCTGGGAAAAGCTAGGGCACTGAGACCTGGCCAGAGCAGCAAAGCTGGCTCCGGGGCCTGCGCGCCTCCTTCCCCAGCCTGACTTCACACCTGCAGTACACTGCTGATTTAATAAGGGCTGAAGGGGATTATCAAGTTGTGAACTTGTTTGCACCCAGCCAAGTCTTAATGAATGAGGACTTTTGTTCTGCAGCCGGAGTATTTCTTGGAGAGATTACAAAGGGAAAAAGCAGTAAGTGAACAGCTTTTTTGAGCAAGGGGCTAATATTTGAATATTACATGACAAAATGGTGGGCCCATAAAGTCTAAAGTCTCTCTCTCTCTCTCTCTCTCTCTCTCTCTCTCTCTCTCTCTCTCTCTCTCTCTCTCTCTCTCTCTCTCTCTCTCTCTCTCTCTTTCTCTCT
>NC_058133.1:278148948-278161717 GCF_016433145.1 Gracilinanus agilis | reverse complement strand
CTCTCTCTCTCCCTCTCTCTCTCTCTCTCTCTCTCTCTCTCTCTCTCTCTCTCTCTCTCTCCTTTTCCTTCTCCTCCTCCTCTATTCTCCCCTCTTTCTCACCTCTCCCATCTTTTTCTTCTCTTTCCTTTCTCTCTTCTAATTTCTTTTATCCTCTTCTCATCTCTCTCCTTTCTCACCTCTTCCCTCTTTCTTCCCCTTCCCCTCTCATTCTCTCTCTTTCTCCCTCCCTCCTCTCTCTAGCTCTCTCTCTTACTCTGTCTTCCCTCCTCCACTCTCCCCACTTCCTCACCTCTCCCATCCTTTTCTTCTCTCTTTCCTTTCTTCTCTCTTCTAATTTCTTTTATCCTCTCCTCATCTCTCCTTTCTCACTTCTTCCCTCTTTCTTCCCCTTCCCCTCTCATTCTCTCTCTTTCTCCCTCCCTCCTCTCTCTAGCTCTCTCTAACTCACTCTCTCTTCCCTCCTCCACTCTCCCCACTTTCTCACTTCTCCCATCTTTCTCCTCTCTCTTTCTCTCCTTTCTTCTCTCTTTACTTTTCTTTCTTCTTTCTTTTCTTTTCTCCTCTTCCCATCTCTCTCCTTTCTCACCTGTTCCCTCTTTCTTCCATTGCCTGCTCTTTCTCTCATTCTTTCCCTCCCTCCCTCCCTCCCTCCATTCTCTATCTCTGTCTCTGTTTCTCCTTCCCTCCCTCCCTCCCCACCCCTGTCTCTAGCTCATCCCACCACCTCCACCATCACCCATAGTCCTGAAATTGCCTCTGCAGGCCCAGGAGAGTAGCTCAGAGCTCAGTGATTCATTAGGTTGGTAAATGAAACAGAAAAGAACCCTGGTTGTTAATCCAGTGATTAATAGCCAGTGGAAGCCAGGGCTCAGAGGATAGGGCTGTTTGCCAAGGTCAAGCCCACCTTAGCAGAATCCATTTGGGGATTCAGTCTGAAACAGAATCTGGAGTCAAGTCAGTTTGCTATGGAGAACCCCATCAGGTAGCTTTGGAGACTTGGGTGTGTTCAGGTTTTAAAAAAAAAAAAGGTTAAATGTAGAAGAGAGCAAAGATTTCTATAAGCTTATGGTAGAGAGAAGTAAACAGAACAGAACTAATAGATACCATTACTCCAGTAATAGAAATGAGAACACTAAAAAGCTGACCAATTTGGGCCTGAAGAAGAGGTGAAAGGACATACTTCTCTTTTTTTCCCTTGAAGAGGTGGGGGCTAAGGGTATAGGATATTGTATATACTGTCAACTTTCAATAGATTTACAGAATTTCAGAATTGGAAAAGCCCTCAATGGTCATCTAGACCAGTTTATAGCTAAAAAGGAATCTCCATTACAAATGACTACCTAGTCATCCAGCCCTTATGGAAAATTCTTCAAGAAGGTGTATGCCTATGAAGGCAATTCATTGTCCTTACAGATAGCTCTGCCTAACCCCACCATCCCCACCCGTATTTCCATTCTGTTTCCAAGACTTTTCCATTGTAGGTCCCACGGCACTTCTTGCATCCATCTCCTTCTGCTATTATTTCAATAATGCAGAGGTAACAACACCCTGAATATTCCTTATTGATCTCCCTGTCTCCTGCCTCTTTCCTCTCTCTCTAATCCTGGACAAAGAGGAATTCCTAGTGTGCAAGTCTGAACATGTTGCTCCCAGCTCAAACTCCTTTAATAGCTCTCAACTAAAATAAAACATTTTTGGGGAAGGCATTGAATGTCTTTCACAACCTGGCTCTTACAAATATTTCCAGACTAATGATACGTTACTCTCTCCCTCCTTCACACTCTACATTCCAGTCAAACTGGAAAAAGAATGAGACATATATTTTTAAGCAAGCTAATGTGAGAATTTCTTTCTCTTGGATAAGCATATTTGTTATAATTTATTGCATGTTTATAACAAATCATATGTATATCAAATTACATATCATATTATGTTTTATACATATACATATATATATATATATAAATGGTAACAAAAAAGCTGGAATGCTTACTTTCTATTCCCCATATATGACATTCCATCTCCAGCCTCCATGTCATTGTACAGGCTTCTCCCCATGCCTGGAATGATCTCTCTTCACCTTACTTCTTAACATCACTAGATCTTTCCAATTATTAACACAAGTGAAACTTCCAAAATGAGGCTTTCCTGATTACCTCAGTGAGACAGATTGTTACAGGTTCTGCTTACCTTTTTTTCTGACTCAAAAGATGAGGTTCACTGGGTAGGTGGATGATGGTACATTAAAAAATGGCTGCAATTAAATAATAATAGCATTTATATAGTATTTACTATACATCAGGTATTGTACCCAGCACATTACAAATCATTTGAAGAAACAAAGAGAAAGAAAGAAAGAAAGAAAGAAAGAAAGAAAGAAAGAAAGAAAGAAAGAAAGAAAGAAAGAAAGAAAGAAAGAAAGAGAAAGAAAGGGAGGGAGGGAGGGAGGGAGGAAAAGAGGAAAGGAAAGAAATAAAATAATAGAAAGAGTACTAGACTTGGAATCAGAATATCTGGATTCAAATCCTGATTCTATTTCTGAGTTAGTTTAGATGAATGTTAAACACTTATCTTCTGTCTTAGTATCAATTCTAAGACGGAAGAGTGGTAAAGGCTAGGCAGTTGGGGTTAAGTGACTTGTTCAGGGTCACATAGCCAAGAAGTGTCTGAGGACAGATTTTATCCCAGGACCTCCTCCCATCTCTAGGCTTATCTCTCTATCCACTGAGCCACCTCGTTGTCCCTAGACCAATGGTCCTTAGCTGGGGCCCATGGTCCCTGAAGAAGTCTTAGGATAGATTTCAGGGGTGGTCTGTGACCTTGCATGGGAAAAATGCTATCTTTATTGTCAACACTCTCTAATGGAAATTTAGCTATTTCTTCAGTTATTAAAAAAAATGACTCAGGAGTTCACAGACTTCACCAGTCTACTAAAGGAGTCCATGCCACATTTATTAAGAATCTACTATTTGCTAAGCTTTAGGGATATAAAGAAAGGCAAAAAACAGCCCTGCTCTCAAGGAGCTCACAGTCCATTGGAGAAGACAGCATACAAACAGCCACGTACAAACAAGTTGTATTCAGAAAATACTGATGGTAGTCTCAGAGAGAGGTCACGAAGATTAAGAAGGACTTGTGACGGCTTCCTGCAGAAAGAGAGATTTTATTTATAGCTACTCTTTTTGTGATGGCAAAGAATTGTAAATCGAGGAGATGTTCATCAATTGGGGAATGGCTGAACAAATTGTGCTGTATGTTGGCGATGGAGTCCTACTGTGCTGTAAAAAATGATGAGCAGCATGATTTCAGAAAAACCTGAAAAGACCTAGATGAACTGATACAAAGTGAAGTGAGTAGAACCAGAAGAGTACACAGTGCCAGGAATATATCTTGATGAACAACTGGGAATGACCTAGTTATTCTTAGCAATGCAGTGATCCAAAACAATCCTAGAGACTCATGAGAAAAAAATGCCATCCAAGAAGGACCTGATAGAGTCTGAATGCAGACCAAAGCATATTATATTTCACTTCCTTCTTTCTTTCCTTCCTTCTTTAGCCTTCTTCTTGTTCTTGATCTTGTTCTTTTCATTTGAGATCTCTTCCTAAAAACCAATATGGAAATATTAATATGAAAGAATACATGATTTCACTTGGAAAATCTATATCAGATTGCTTACTGACTTAGTAAGGGCCAGGGGGGAGAGGGAGTTAAGGAGGGTGGGTGGGAAGGAGGGAGAGAATTTGGAACTCAAAATTTTTTAAATTAATGTTTAAAAATTGTTTTTATATGTAATTGGAGGGGAAACACTTAAAAAAGGGAGAATTTTAACTGAGACTTAGAAGAAGCCAGAGAAGCCAGGAGGCAGAGGAAGGAGAGCCTTCTAGGCATGGGGTTTAGCCAGGGAAAATGTCAAGTTGGGAGATGGAGTGTCAAGTCTGAGGAACGAGGAGGTCAGTGTCCCTGAATCACAGAGTACTTGGTCTTGCTGAAGCTTTCCTCACACCAGTGTGAGGCTCTTGTCATATCTGTGTCTAGGGATGTCTTTGGCAGTAATGCAGTTGGAGGTTAGATTTGTCTCCTTATACAGTGAAAAATTCCACTACTGATGTCAGTGCTTATCAGTGAGGCTCCCTGCTTTTCAAGTGTTCTTACAGATTTATGAATGCTAATTGGCCAAGTGCCTGAAACTGTAGACTGCCTTTTTGAAGGCTAATTGGCTAGAGCACAGGAGCCTAGGCTGTGGACAATACTTTCTATATTCACGATTAGTCTCTGACCCTCAGCAGCCTCAGATGTAGGCGCCTATTGTCTGGGGGAAAGCCTGTGATGGACTGGTTCTCATAATCAACCTAAGAATGATATATAGCCCACAACATTGACAGGTGGCAGTTATCTCAGGGTGGGCAGTCTCTGTCTGCTCAGCCTGGTTACTAATGAAGAGCCTAGGAACAAATTTGACAACTACTATGACTTCAGAGCGGGGAGGGCAAAACCTTTCTGCAAACTTTAGATGAAAAGAAAAGAAAAACTTTTACACTTTTGACAAGCAAATTTATGAAGCTGCAAGTAGTCATGCTTCCATGAAAACGAGTAACCCTTAACAGGCAAGGCAAAAAGAAAAAATCCCACAACAAACCATACTTAACACAAAAAATTTCTTCTACTTAAATAGACTCAAAACGGGAGTTTGATTTTTAAGTCAAAGTAGACAATAAATAAAGCAAAATAATAACAATAATAATAATAATAATAATTCAAGGAGCATCACAGCCTTACTTCTATGGATGTGTACTTTAGTACCACCTCAAGCAGCAAAGGGAGTCACAATAGTCAAAATAAGGACCTGGATGAGAAAATAAGCTTCTTAGGACAAAGACAGGAGCAGAACAAAGAACTTATATTTGACTGGAGATAGTTGGGTAGGATATAATATGTGCACAAGTAATTAGAAAATATTACTCTCTCTCCCTCTCTTTCTGTCTGTCTATATTTTTCTGTTTCTGCCTCTCTACTTCTCTCGGTCTCTAACTTTCTGTCTGTCTGTCTGTCTGTCTCTCCATCTGTCTCTAGTTTCACTAGAGCAAAGAACTGACAGTAAGGATATTCCCTCTACCAATGCAGATCAATTACTGTATAGCAACTTGTAGTCTTAAAAGAGTTTCATGGGGTACTAGAGTTAAATGACTTGCCAGGGTCACAGTCAGAATACATCTGAGGTAGGACTTGAACACAGAACTTTCTGACTCTGAGATCAACTCCAATTATTCCACTCTTCATATTAATAATACTATTAGGAATAAATCAGAAATATTTGAAGGATGAAATCCTCTTTTAAGATAGATGGATGGCAGGGGGCAGCTAGGTAGCTCATTGGATAGAGTACCAGGGCTGGAGGTCCTGAGTTCAAATCTGGCTTTAGACACTTACCTAGCTGTGAGACCCAGGGCAAGTCACTTAAACCCAATTGCCTAGCCCTTTCTGCTCTTCTGTCTTGGAACTGATACTTAGTATTGATTCTACAACAGAAGGTAAGAGTTTAAAAAAAAAGAAAAACCAATAAGGGAAGAAGCCAAAATGGCACTTCAACCAGCTGAACTCTCTCAACATTCCCCTCCAAACAACCTTTAAATAACACTTAAAATCAAATTTTGCAGTGTCAGAGTCAGTGAAAGTTTAGAATGAGACATTATTCAAGAGTAAGAAAACTTAGAAAGTTCATAGAAGTCTGTGACACCAAAATGAAGATCTGTCCAGAGTGTACACATGCATCAAAAGCAATAGTGGCCATAGCAACATCTTTGGAATGGTAAGGAAGTCAAATAACTAGTCAAAAAAGAGGGGCAGCTGGGTAGCTCAGTGGAGTGAGAGTCAGGCCTAGAGACAGGAGGTCCTAGGTTCAAACCCGGCTTCAGCTACTTCCCAGCTGTGTGACCGTGGGCAAGTCACTTGACCCCCATTGCCCACCCTTACCACTCTTCCACCTATGAGACAATACACCGAAGTACAAGGGTTTAAAAAAAAAAAAAAAAGATCACAGGGGACCTACCTGTGGCACTGAGTACATTTGACATTGATCGGCACAGCAGGAAATACATGGTTAGTAATCGTAAATGTGAATGGGATGAACTCCCCCATAAAATGGAAGCAGATAGCAGAATGAATTAGAAACTAGAACCCAACAAGATGTTGTTTACAAGAGATACACTTGAAACAGAAAGACACACAAAGTTAAAATAAAAAGCTGGAGTAGAATCTAATCTGTTTCAGCTGAAGTAAAAAAGGCAGGGGGTAACAATCATGATTTCAGAAAAAGAAAAAGCAAAAATTGACCCATTTAAAAGAGTTAACCAAGGAAGCTACATTTTGTTAAAAGGTACCATAGACAAGGAAATAATATCAAAAATCTTTATGTCTTTTCTCTGATAAAAGCTTCAGTTCTCAAACATATAGTGAATTAAGTAAGTAATTGGGAGTAATCTCCCAATTGTTAAATGGTTAAAGCATATGAACAGGCTGTTTTTAGGAGAAGAAATCAAATTTAAAAATCTATAATTATATGAAAAATGCTCCAAATCACTATTTGTTGGAGAAATACAAATTAAAGCAATCCTAAGGGACCACTTTACACCTTTTAGAAATGCCAAATGCTACAGGGGATTAGGGAAAATAGATACACTCTCTGTTGGTGGAATAGTGTAATAGTTAAGAATTAAAGTAGACTGAAGCAGAAAGTTCTGAGCACAATCAATTTATTAGTAAAACATTAATTAACCAGTAAATAGGATCTCAGCTTCCTCGGTGAATCTAAGACCCTGAATGAGGGGGATAGCTTTCTTTTAAAGTTTTGGAAAGTGCAGAGCAAAGAACAGAACTTTGTAGGTGGAAAACAAGTTATGATTGTTGAAAAGAATTTGATATCATGAATATTGAAATCAATATAACTGATTACAGATCTGAGGCATGGAGTTGGAAACTGGAAATGAGGGGCTATCAATAGCCTCCTCCTTCCTCTCTGTGACAAAGAAATGTTCATTATTTGAGTCCACCTACAAGGTTAGAGGTAGTGGAGCAGACTTCTTTGGATAATGAGCCAGACATCCTGGAAGGATAGCTTGGTTGTGACTAGGCTCTTTGGTGTCCATTTACATTCTTCAAGGGTAACAGATTTCCTTGACACAAGGTTAATAAGAGAACTAGATTTCTAAACTTAAGTCATTACAGGTCAGATGAATTTCTGAACTAAGTTCAGAGACAAAGAGCCTTGGCTAGACAGTTAAAGGTCAAAATCAATTAACTGTAAATAGGATCAATTGAAAAAGACACAGAATCAATCTGATTATTTCAGAAATGAACTAGTCCAACCATCCTGGAGAACAATTTGGAACTATACCCAATGGGCTATCAAACTGTGCATACCCTTTGACCCAACAATATCACTACTTGGTCTACATCTCAAAGAGATCAAAGAAAAAGGAAAAGGATCCACGTGTACAAAAATATTTACAGTAGCTCTTTGTGATGGCAAAGAATTGGAAATTGAGGAGATACATCAATTGGGGAATGACTAAACAAGTTGTGGCATATGATTGTGATGGAGTATTATCATTCTATAAGATAGGACAAGGGAATGGTTTCAGAAAAATATGTCAAGACCTATATGAACAGAGCAGAGTGAAATGAGAAGAACCAGGAGATCAATGTGCATAGTAATAGCAATGTCGTGATGCTGATCAACTGAGAAAGACTTGGCTAAGCTGATCAAATACAATGATTCAAGATAATTCCAAAGAACCTCTGATACAAAATGCTATTTCCTTCCAATAGAGAATTGACAGAATTCTGAATGAAGATGGAAGCATACTTTTTTCCACCCTAATTTTTTTTACTGCTTTATTTTATTTGTCTTTTATTTTCAAAGACTAAGAGGCAGGAATCTGTCTGATAGATCCATATTCACTGTAGTGGAAGGTTCATGTAAGGTAGTCCTGTGAGATAAATTTGGAGCAATTGGTTGAGGCCCCTTTCAATAATAAAATACCAAGTTTGGACTTGGTGGAGAATCATTGAAGGTCTTCAATATGGGAATGATAAACCAGGAGTATTAAAATGTTGTGGTATGGAGTACTAGATTTATTTTTACCTTATGTAACCAAACTTTGGGCAAAGCCTGGAAACCACTGGAAAACTCAAGTGATAGACACCATCCTAAGTAAAGATATCCCATGAATTGTTCTTATTTCTGTATAGACAATGGCTTTAGATCCCAAGATGTGGTATATAAACATAAACGGGACACAGAACGCTTCCATAAGGCACTTTAAGTAAGAAATGAAATTCCTAAGAATTTGTGAATATTGTGGTCTCTTTGGGAGCAGCTACCAAACCTTGGAGTTTGGCTTTTATTTCTGTGAGGTTGTCAGCTTTATTCAAAGATTTTATGGAGGAGGATAGATCTTTCTACCTATTTGATGGCTTTTGATGAAAAATCTTTTCTGCCGTCCTTTCTTTTTAGGACATCCATTGAAAGGCTCTGGGTGGTCTCATACGATGCTCTGAATTATGCTGAGACTCGTCTCAGGCACTGTGGTCCCATATGTCCATAGTAATGATAAGAGTGTGTCAGGCATTGAGTCTTTCCATTGTGGTTTAGTTCTGTTATGATTGCTGTGAGTGGGATCGTGTAACCAGGACCGGATGGCCCTTCTAGAAGTCTCTGAGTAAAAATAACTCCATGTAACCAATGAACCACTGGTGGGTACCACAGCTTTGGCCCATTGTTTGTAAAGGGTAGAGTTTCAGTGCTTCCTTCCAAGGGTGGGAGGATCTCAAAATAATAAAATTTGGGACTTTTGATTCCCTCTTCCTTCCCCAGAAAGGCTTCTCTGGACTTCTCCAGCCTGCTGAGTCAGTATAATTGGACAGATGACCTTGCAAGGGCAGGCCCCCTGGTGGGAATGTTCTTACTTTGGTTTCCTGAGGAAGGCAAGAAGGAGTTAGGGGAAACTCAGTGGACCTGGTTGTTTCTTGGCCAATTCACTGTAACCATGGAGATGACACATCTTTTCCTCTTCCCTCCACTGGACCTCACTTTCCTATCGCAGTGGGAATCACAGCTATTTCAGCTACCTCCTGAGCAAGAAGCCTCAAAGTCATCTCAAATTTGGCATCTTCCTCCTGACTGAACTGTCTTTAAATTGTGTTTATTTCATGATCTATTAATTCCTTCCTTGCCAGATTCTGGGATCATTTCTATTTGTCTGCTTTCTGGACTTTGGAGCATACTTCCTCACAGTTCCTCTTATAATCAGCCCTATAATAGTCTTAGAGTACTTAGCATCTGTCAATCAATCAATAAACATTTATTTAGTACCGACTATGTGCCAGGCATTGGTGGGAAGTGCTTGGGTTGCAAAAAGAGACAAAAGACAATCTCTGCCCTCAAGAAGTTTAATGCGATGGGAGAGACAACGTGCAAACAAATATATCAAGTGAGTTATATGAAGGATAAATAAGGTACAGAATTAAGAGAGGTTGAGGAAGGCTTCCTGTAGAAAGATATTAATTCAAACTTAATGAGGGCTTATTGGTGTGAGCACTCTTCTGTCTTGGAACCAGTACTTAGGATTGATTCTAAGACAGAAAGTAAGAATTTAAAATAAAAACAAAGACTTTAATGAGAGGCAGCTAGGTGACACAGTGGACAGAGCACCAGTCCTGGAGGGGACTTGTGTTCAAATCTGGTCTCAGATACTTCCTACCTATGTGACCCTGGGCAAGTCACTTAAGTCCCATTGCCTAGCCCTTGCCCTTTTGTCTTAGCATTCTTGCTAAGACAGAAAGTAAAGGGTAAAAGAAAAAGAAAAGAATGAACTTAACGGAGTCAGAGGGGTCGGTATCTTGTCCCATTGTTTTGAGCTTTTAAAAAGTTTTATTGATTACTTTTATTTTCAAAAAACATCCCTTTTTTGTTATCCTATAATAGAAAAATAAATTATGTGCCCCAAACCTGCAATTGATATGTTGTTAATAAGGAAACAATTCTACAAATTTAACTAGTAAAACCTTTACTTGACTTATTTTCTTCCTCCTACACCCTTAATTTAGGTATTCTCAAAGCTTCATGTTCACAACTTGAATCTTATTTCTTTGTATTTACTCCCAAAGCAATGTCAAGAATATGGCATACTGCTGATGGAGACTCTCCCTTGCCCAAAGATTAAGGTAAAAATTCCTAAATCTTTGCATTCAGGGCCCTCGGAGCGTTCTAGTTCCAATCTATATTTCCAATTTTTTTTTATTTCCTATTACTTCCCTTTTGTATACTTTACATTCTAGGTTTAAATCTTGCCTCTAGGATTTACTATCTGTGTGATCCTGGACAAATTATTTAAACTTTTTGGACTTTGGTCCAAAATTAAAATTAAAGAGGGGAGGGTGAAGATTGAAATTACCAAACATTTCAGGAAGAAGAAAACTCAGAGACCTTGACCACAAGCAGATAAATCAACAGGGAAATCATTAGCAGCAGAAAGAAAATAACAAAGACCTCCATATCTAGTAAATGGGTTCAGGCATCAGTGAATGAAAACTGTAGCAAAACAAAATAATACGATCTAATACTTGATGAAACAAAGGACCCTGTACAATCTGAGAACTTGGAAGGAGTAACCTCCGTTCCTGAGTGGTATAAAAGAGAAATGAGAATTTTAAGAGCAGAATTCTCATTTTCTGTACATCAAAAACAATTTGTAGGGGGGCAGCTGGGTAGCTCAGTGGATTGAGAATCAGGCCTAGAGAGGGGAGGTCCTAGGTTCAAATCTGGCCTCAGACACTTCCCAGCTGTGTGACCTTGGACAAGTCACTTGACCCCCATCGCCCACCCTTACCACTCATCCACCTATGAACCAATACACAGAAGTTAAAAGTTTAAAAAAAAAAAAACAATTTGTAGAACAAAAAAAATGTGTGATGGCAACAGAGAAAACAATAGATTAGGACTACAAATTCACCGAAGTAAAGGGCAGTTTAGGAAAAAGCAGAAAGAAGAAAGTTTAAGAAGCAAAAAGCAATAAAATTTTTAAAAAAAGCTTAATCTACCTTGTTAATATTTTCTCCATTACTTTCTTAAGTCTAGAAAGTCAACAAAACAGTATATCAAGCTGTTATTTGTAGCATTTGCCAATTTCCAAGGTATAAATGTTCACACTGACATTTTAAGGATTGATGAGTCAACTCTAGCACATCCCTGTTTATTTTGCCAGTGAGGAAACTTGTGCTCATATGGTTATGAAATAACTCTTTTTTTTTCATTCTTTTTTGGTGTCAGCAAAAAACAAAACAAAACAAAACAAAAAACAACTTGGTAAATTATTTACTTTGAAAGCAATGGGACGGTGGGGTTTCAACTAGTTGGCTGGGATGGAAGCAGCTGGGTGGCTCAGTGGATTGAGAGCCAGGTCTAGAGACAGGAGGTATTGGATTCTAATCTGACCTCAGACACTTCCTAGCTGTGTGACCCTGGGCAAGTCACTTGACCCCCATTGCCTAGTCCTTACCACTCTCCTGTCTTGGAACCAATACTTGCATAGATTCTAAGACAGAAGTAAAAAAAAATAAAATAAAACAAATAAAATATGATACATTTTGAAAGTATATTCTGTTGGTATTCAAGACTAGTTGAATGTGTCAAAATGTAGACTGAGAATTTTTAGTAATTCACATTGTTGATCCTTAAATGCAATTGAATAAATATTAAATGCCTGGCTTGAGTCGGGTTTTCAGGGTGGTTTTCTAGTTACAGAAATAAACTGGGTAACAAGATTATTTCAATAATTGCTCTCTTGCTTTCCTCTTCTATGCTCAAATTATCCCTTCATAAAGCCAATAAACAGATGGATGTTGGCCATGCCTCCCAGCTTTGTGACATCTGTAAATCTGTTCAGCATGCCATCTATGCCTTTAATGTAACCCATTCATAAGAATGTTGAATAGCATAGGACCAAACCCCGAACCCCGTAGCATTTCACTGGAGACTGGCATTGACCTAGTAATAATTGCTCTTTAGGTCTGACAGTTGAGTCACTCTGAATCCATCTGATTGGACTATCATGTGCCTCACATCTTTCTATCTCTTCCACAAAAACTACATCACAAGAAACTTTCTCAAATGCTTTGCTAAAATGGAGGTACAGCATACCCGCAGCATTCCTTTGATTTACCCATTCAGAGAAGCTGCCAGTAAAGGAAATTGGATTAGTCTGGTCATGACTCGTTCCTGCAGATGCCATATCAACACTTTGGGATCGACTCTTCCTGTTCTCTATGTCCGTGAACCATCTCTTTGATATTACATTCTAAAATATAACATCCGGGAATCAAAGCCAAGCTTATAGGTCTGTAGTTTACTGAATCCATTCTTCCTTTTTTAATTGAGACAATTGGCCTTCTCCCATGTCCTTCCGTGGTATTTGTCCAGTTCTCAATCACCTTTCGGAGATCACTGTCGGCGGTTCAGAAATCACATCTGTTAGTTCTCTCAGTAATGATTTCAATGATCTGGCCATTCCTTGTATAGAGATGATAATTGAACCCAAAGGAGGCATGGGGGAGGGAGGGAGAGAGACAGAGAGACAGGAAGAGGGGACCAGAGAGAGACAGAGACAGACAGAGACAGAGAGAGAGGAAGAGTGGACCAGAGAGAGACAGAGAGAGAGAAAGAGAGAGTCAGAGAGAGGACCAGAGGGAAGAAGGGGGGGTGGGGGGG
>NC_058133.1:278106669-278148683 GCF_016433145.1 Gracilinanus agilis | reverse complement strand
AGAGAGACAGACAGAGACAGAGATGGAGACAGAGACAGAGACAGAGGAAGAGGGGACCAGAGAGAGAGAGGAAGAGGAAGAGAAAGGACCAGAGAGAGACAGAGACAGAGACAGAGAGACAGACAGAGACAGAGATGGAGACAGAGACAGAGACAGAGGAAGAGGGGACCAGAGAGAGAGAGGAAGAGGAAGAGAAAGGACCAGAGAGAGACAGAGACAGAGACAGAGAGACAGACAGAGACAGAGATGGAGACAGAGACAGAGACAGAGGAAGAGGGGACCAGAGAGAGAGAGGAAGAGGAAGAGAAAGGACCAGAGAGAGACAGAGACAGAGACAGAGAGACAGACAGAGACAGAGATGGAGACAGAGACAGAGACAGAGGAAGAGGGGACCAGAGAGAGAGAGAGAGGAAGAGGAAGAGAAAGGACAAGAGGGGGGGGGACAAGGGGGACAAGGGGGACAGGGATAGGGAGTTTAAGCATTCTTTTCACTCAACCCTCACCCACCCCTCCACTCTTCTTTGGATCTCCATTCTTTCATGAAAGAAATCACTGAAGATATTTTGTGCATGTTGTGTTGTATGGCTTCAAGCACCAACCCATCAATTAATTGTAGGGCTAAACCCTGAAAACTTTGCTGAGAGTGGAATGGATAGACTTTTCAAGAAAGAAATACACGTATCCCTTCCACATTGTGGGGCTTATCACCTGTGGGATCTGGAAAACCTACGTAACATTTTTTGACCTTCCCTTAATGCCAAAGAAGTCTGAATTTTTTCTTTTTCTTTTATGGGGTGTTGACAGTACCTTACTGTAAAATTTGGGTTAAGTATTTGGTCATAGGCTATATGTAGGTCAATGCTAAATAAAAATGCTGCATGAAAAAGAAATTTTAAAATACAAAATGAAAATAAAAAAATTTTAAATGAAACAAATTTGAGGAGAATAAGACTGAACATACTGCATGGATAATAAAAGGCATTTTAAAAGATAATATAACAATACATATATTTTATGCATTTATGAGTTACAAACTTTTAAAGATATCTCTGTGTTTCCTGCCTTTGTGTCATGTGCTTGGCTCTTGAATTTTTTACAAACTTTAACTTTTTAATTATTTTAACTTAAAAAAGAAATTGCATATATTTATGGTATTAAAAGATAAAAATATATTGATTTTATGTATACATTTTATGCATTTCTGAAATGCACAAAGTTTTTCTGTGTTGTCTGCTGGTCTTCACATGTTGTCTGTAGCTTCTGCAAAACTTCCAAAAAATTCCCACTTGATTTCTTATGCCAACCCATGATATAGTAAAACTGCAGTGGGGAAAGTCATGATGTGGAAGACATACCTGTACTAATATTCAGCATCATAACTCCATCTTCATCTTGTGGACCTGGGATTCCATTTTTCATTCCACACATTTGACTAATGGGAATACTGTTTGCCTTAGTTTCCTTATCTGTAAAATTAACTAGAGAAGGAAATGGAAAACCACTCCAATGTCTCTGCCAAGAAAATTCTAAATAAGGTCACAAAGAATTGGACACAACTCAAATGATCAAACAACAACAATAACAATACTGAGGCGATATAGGAAAAATATTTACTGAAAAAGTGAATTAGAAACTGAGGCCCAAACAGAAGAAATTCAGCAAGTCTGTAAGTTACGGACTGTCAGCACCAGGAGGTCCCTTCTAGGTTAGGGAATCTTAACTATTTTTGTGTTATGGATCCCTTTGGCAGTCTGGTGAAGCCAATGGATTCCTTTTCATTATGACATCATGAAATGCATAAAATGACAGAAAAAAACCCCAGATATTGAAATGAAAGTACAATTTTTTCCCCTTCTAAATTCATGGTCCCCCTGGAATCTAGCCATAGACCCCAGATTAAGCACTCAGATTTTAGATCATCTAGTCTAGTTTCCCCATTTTTTAGGTTAGGAAAATGAAACCCAGATACCCACAGGGGAGAAGCGACTTGCCCCAGGACACACTCTAGTATGTAGAATAGCCAAGCCTATCACTTATACATTCTGACTGTCAAATGCTTATCCTATAACAACTTTGCATATAGTATGTATGACCTAGTGGGAAGAACACTAGATTTAAAGTCAAAGGCCCTGGGTTCAAATCTCCTCTTTACCACCGTGTGATCTTGGGTAAGTCTGGGTCATCTTCCTCATAATAGAATTAGTCTACATGATGTTTAAGGTCTTCTGCAGCTGAGATTTTAGGAATCCATTGTGTCATAGCTCAAGATCAGAACCTGGTTCTCCCGTATTCTCTAGTCACAGAAGGAGAATCTGACGAATTTTCCTTAGTTCTCAGCATTCTTTGACTCACATTGATCAGCTAGAGAATAGGGGTGGAAGGAAAAGGACAAAACCAGGGTTAAAAAAAAATCTTCTTTGAACATTAAACTTCATTGGAGAAAGACAAGAAACCGCTATTCTGTCTGCCAAGCCCAAATAATCCTGGGATGGGAGAGAGAGGCCCTCCTCTGGTCACTATCCGCATTCCCTGAGGGCTTTGTCTGACAATTATAAAAATCTAGTGATAATCTTCTCCTATTTACGTCTTTCAGTCTCCATTTCCCAGTTTGTCCAGAACTTGCCCTCATTAAACACTGAAAGCACCCGCCTTCCCCACGTGGGCTGCCCACCCGGCTTTTCGGCACATGTGAGCATCTCCTTCTGCCTGATTCTATTACATGGATCAAAGTCACAACTCATGGTGGGGTTTCTGAGTCAGCTTCCAAGGCATCAAAGGAAATAAGCAAGAGATGTTCAGCTTGGAGAAGCAAAATGTCCCTGGTGGGTGGGAAGATTGGGCCAGACCCTTGGTTGCAAGAAAGGTGACAGTCCTAGGTTCCAAGAGGGGTCTGAGCCCATGAGCAGGTTGTGGTTAGCACGAATATGTTGCAGGGAGCCATCCACTGGAAAATCTGGAAGCCTCTTCTGGTGTCAGTGTCCCAAGTGGTCCCAGCTGAGATGCTTGGAGCAATTATTAGGGCTGGAAAGGAAAAGCTGCCTTCAAGATAATCTCTTGTTTAAAGTTCTTGGAGATCAGTCCTAAGGAATCCCATCCTCTATTCAACCCAAGACACACTTATAAATCCTCCAGGTAGGGTTTTTCTTTTTTTCTTTTCAGTAGGAAGATAATGGAAGTTATTGGTTAAATAGGGTTGCAGGGCTAAAAGAGTCTAAGGTAGAGTTTGACTGAAATTTTCAGTTGTTCATAGTTCAATTTAGAAGAGGACCAATGACATCGGGTGATGGCTTGATTTGTGACTGAAGTGGATTTCAGTAAAACAGAGTTGTACCAAGTTGTCGGCTTCATTCTCTCTTGAAGAGTCATCAGAGTCCCAGAGAAGGACTAAAGTCAAGATGACTGGAGAGTCCCAGGATGCAACGGTGTCTTCCTTGTCTGGCCATGCTTGAAGAACTCCACAGCATCTGTTTCAGGTGCCTTCATGGCTGTTGGAACAAATTGTTCTCATCTGTCCAACCCACAGCAGTGATGTCTCCACCCAGTTGGAGAAATTTTCAGTATTATTTCCTTGAAAGACAGCATGGCATAGTAAATAAAGAGATGACTTTCAAATAAGGAAGAGTTGAGTTCAAGTCTCACCTCTTTTAAATACTGACTGATGGACTCAAGGTAAGTTATTTAAGATCTCAGTACCTCCGTGCAAGGGGGCTGCTAGGTAGCTCAGATAGAGCCCTGTCTTGGAATTATCTTTCTGAGTTCAAATCTGACTTCAGACATTAGATGTATGACCTTGGGCAAGTCACTCAACTCTGCTTGCCTTAGTTCCCTCATTTGTCAAATGAGCTGGAGAGGGAAATGGCAAACTACTTCAGTATCTCTGCCAAGAAAAAACCAAATGGAATCTCAAAGAGTCAGACAGGAATGAAACAACTGAAATACCACAAAACTAAGACTCAACAGGTCCTCAAAATAGTCAGTGATTAAAGTGTGTTTTAGATCAGGTCCTCTGACTCTAAATTCAATTCTTTTTTCATTAAAACACGCTGCATCAAAAGGAATTAATTTCTTCAGTGACCAGTAGAAAGCACTAAAGGCAGCATCTCACCTTGAATTTGGAGAAGATAAAGTGGGTTCAGCTACTTAGAAGAACTGAAATCCAGATCAGGGTCCTCTAGGAAGAATTCATAGGCTTAAAGGAAAGTTTGTTGTTCACTCATGTCCAACTCTTTATAACCCTATTTGGGGTTTTCTTGGCAAACATACTGGAGTGGTTTGGCATTTCCTTCTCCAGCTCATTTTACAGAAGAGAAAATGGAGACAAATAAGGTTAAGTGACTTACCTAGAGTCACACAGCTAGTAAATTTCTGAGGCCAGATTTGAACTCAGGAAGATGAGTCTTCCCAACTTCTGACCCAGCATTTATCCACTAGCTGTCCTGCAAAGAGAAGTTATATACACTAAAAACTGATAGTCAGGAGATCTGAGTTCTAGTCTCAGTTCTTCTGGCAATTAGCTATGTGGTCTTGCTCAAATCACTTCCCCTCTGTGAAACTGTTTTCTCATTTGTAAATGAGAAAATTTGTAAAAAAAGAGAATTGAATCTAGAGATGTCAAACTCAAGCACCTCTGAATCTAACTAGATTAAAATATAATTGGGAAATATTTGACAAAAGAAATAAAGATAAAATATAGCATAGATGATGTTAATTTGTGGTTTTCTAAGTCAATATGTGACCTTCAAGGATCCATTTTCTGAGTTTGACATCACTGAATTAAGCAATTTCTAAAGGTTTTTTCCCCATCTCTAATATTCTAGAAGACTGATCTGTGACAATAAGGAACATCTGGAAGGAATTTTTTCATGATTTCTAAACCTTTGCCAGGAGCATTAGATAATTTGAAGCTATATTTTTGATATACTTCAACTATATACAGTTTGATCTCCAAAATTCCATAGTATTTCAGAACTATAGAATGGAAGAGTTAACAAGAGTCCCTTAGAGACTGTTGAAAACAACCTTCTCATTTAACAGTAAGATCCAGGGATGAGAATTGTCTTACTCATAGCACAGTGGGGGGAAAGGGTAATAGTAACAAGAACAATAACATTTACTACTATCAGTTTTAGTAATTTTATGACTATTTTTTGTTTTTACATTTCCTTAATTTCTCCTGTATCCCTCCTCAACTTTCTCCCAGAGAGACATCCCAATTAAAGAAAAAGAGAAAGAAGAAAAAAATAGTGAAACTAATGAATACATTGAAAAATGTCTGAGAATATACGCAATGTTTCACAGCTATGGACCTCCCACCTCTGCAGAGAGATTGGGAGATGTGTCTTCTCCTATTGCTTCTTTGGGACCATGCTTGTTGTAAATAATTCTGATGTTTTTGCTTCCAATTATTTTGTGGTGGTTGTTTTTTCCACTTAAATTGTGGTTGTTACTGTATGTGTAATTTTGTTGACTCTTCTACATCAGTTTATATCTGTCTTTTCATGATTCTCTGCGTTCATCATTCTTCAACTAGCATCTATATAGGTTTTGAAAACTAAGGTTTTCAAAGAGTTTTGCATAGACTATCTTATTTGACTCTTACAACAATCCTGGAATGTAGGTACTACTATTAACCTCCCTTTTACAGATGAGGAAATTGAGACCGAGAGAGATGAAATGCCTTATCCTGGATCACACAGCTAGCTAGTGACTGAGGCAAGATTCCAACTCAGGTGTCCTGACTCTAACATGATACATGCTGAATAACTTACCTGCCACTTAACTTCAGATTCAGAAAGGCTGGATTCAAAATCTACCTCTGATGCTTGGCAGCTGTATGACCCTGGATAACTTGCTTAAACAAATCATGCCTTAGTTCCTTCATATTAAAAATGAGAGGGTTTTATTAGGCAGGCTCTGAGATCCTTTCCAACTCTAATATTTAATGCTGTGATAATTTATTAGGGGAAGACAGTAATGGAATCCAAAAAGCAAGGCAATAGGGTCATTGAAAGAAGGTCGTTGAGGGTACCAAGGCTTGTCTGCTTCAGAGTTGGGCTGCGGATCATCCCTGAGAGTTCTCAAAATATTTTTGAGTTGTGGAGAACCAAGACAGAAAATGGAAAGAAATGGGGTAGAGGAATTCATTGCCTTCTTTGGTATAAAAGCCAGTGAGGGAAGGGATGAATCCCTTTGGCAGAATTTAGAGAATTCCAGGGCCTTGAAGATCCCACCTAGTGTTTTGGGACCATCAAATCTAGGAAGATAAAAAATGATTTTGTTTACAGATATGTGCTTAGATCCCAATAGGCTATGTTGCACATAGATTGAGATGATGACATGAATTGACTAGGGCAGCCTCTGAGTCAGTCTGCCTCCATGTCTGTCTGCAAGGTTTCCCTGCCTGTGGTCAGTAGTCTAGAGTCCTGTGTATAAAGGAATAGGCTGGCTCTCCATTAACTGCAAATGGATCAGAAATACATGGTGTTGGGATTGTGCAGTCATCAGTATGTGGTTTCAGAAGAGGGAGCCAAGGGATGCACAATGTCTCCCAAATTTGGTTGGCTAGAAGCTTTCTTCTACTACGTTAGAACACTAGAAGGTACTGGAGGGAACTTTAAAGACTGTGTTGTAGTGGAAAGTGGGTAGCTAAGTGGCACAGTGGATAGAACAATGGGCTTGGCATCAGGAAGACTCATCTTCATGAGTTCAAAACTGGACTGAGACACTTATAAGCTGTACGAAAACCCAGGCAAGTCACTTCATTCTATTTGCCTCAGTTTCTTCACCTGGAAAATAAACTGGAGAAGGAAATAGCAAACCACTCTAGTATCTTTGCCAAGAAAATTCCAAATGGGGTCACAAAGAGTCTTATACAACTGAAAATGACTGAAGAGTAACTGTATTGGAAAGACCTCTGGATTTTGGATTCAGAATCCTCTCTTTCCTTCTTAACAGTTTAATTCAATCTGACCAGCATTTATGGAAGAACTGAAAAATTGGGCTAACACTGTACTAGGTGCCTGGGATACAAAGGTAGAAAACAAAACAGTCCTTGACCTCAGGCAGCTCACATTCTATAGGCAGAATCAGCATGCATAAAAAAGGAATGAGAGCATAAATACAAAAGAAATTAAAATAATTAGAAGAGGCAGAAGAGCATTACCAACTTGGGGAACTAAGGAAGGCTTCTAGTATGAAGTGGTACCTGATCTGAACAAAGAGAGCATTCCAAGAATAGGAAACAGTTTAGGCAAAGATCTGGAGGCAGGAGATGAAATGTTGTATATGGGAAAGACAAGATAGGTCAATTTGGCTGGAATAAAGAGTCTGTGAAAAGGACTAACATATGATTCTCTTGTAAAGAAGTTGTGCTCTAAAGGTCTTTAAATGACAGAGAAAATTGCTTCTATCCTAGGGATGATGGGTAGCCACTGAAGCTTCTTGAGCAGGGAAGAGACACAGTCAGCCTTATTCTTTAAGGATGTCACTTTAGCAGTAGTGTGGAGGATGAATTGCTAAGGGGAGAGAATGGAGGCAAGAAGGTCAATTAGGAGACCATTGCAATAGTCCAGGCAAAAGGTGATGAGTACCTGAATAAAGATGGTAGCCATTTCAATGGTTGGTTAGTAGCTATGACACTTAGCAGTTGAGTGGATATAGGAGTGGAGGGAATAAGAAGAAAGAGTTGAGGATGACTGATGTTGGGAATTAGCTGAGTGAAATAATAGTGATACCCTTAACAAGAAAATGATAAAAAATAATAATAATTTTGTTCTTATATATGTATTTGCAAAGGAGGTTACGAGAAGTGGATTTAGGAAAGATAATAGATGGTAGCTAGGTGGCTCAGTATATTGAGACCAAGACCAAGAGATGGAAGTTCCTGGGTTCAAATCTGGCCTCAGACACTTCCCAGCTGTATGACCTGGGCAAGTCACTTAAACCCCATTGCCTAACCCTTGCCTTGGAAGTATTGATTCTAAGATGGAAGGTAAGCGTTTTTATTTTTTAATGGAAAGATAATGAGTTTTGTTTGAGTTTGTGATGCTTATAGGACACCGGGTGGAGGTGGGCAGTTGGTGATACAAGACCAGAGCAGAGGAAAAAGGTGAAGGTAAGAAATATATAGATGTGAGAGTCATTTGCAGAGATGATCACTCAACTCTTGAGACCTGAAGGGAGAGTGTATGTGAATGAAAGAAACTGAGAGGAAAATGGAAGCAGGAGGCATGGACATTTTGTTGTTGTTGAGATGAGTCTGACTCTTTTGTGACCCTATTTGGGATTTTCTAGGCAAAAATACTGGAGTCATTTGCCATTTCCTTCTCCAGCTCATTCTCCAGACGAGGAAATAGAGGCACACAGAGTTAAGTGACTTGCCCAGGGTCACACAACTCTTAAGTGTCTGAGGCCAGATTTGAACTCAAGTCTATCCTGACATCAGACCTAGCGCTTTTTCCATTGCATCACTTAGCTGCTCAACAACAACAACAGTGGGGAAGGGTATAGATATTCTCTAAAGTCCCTTTCCAACCCTGTGATCTTGGTAATTTTAGATAACTCAAGGGCATCTCGATATCCAGGAAGATCAAAGTTATATGGGTTGGTTTCCAGGGAACAATTCCAGGATGAACAAAGATCTACCTTTTCCTGGCCCTGGAGACCAAGAGTAGAGAGGACCATTAATTGCTTTTAATTTGACTCAGTGAACAATCAAGTACCCATATGCCAAGCACTGGGCTAGGTATGGAGGATACAAGGACAAAGAATGAAATAATCCCTATTCTCAAGGAGCTCACATATAAATATACACACGCGTGTATTTAACCCTTGCCTTCTTAGAATTGATACCAAGGCAGAAGAGCTGTAAGGGTTAGGCAGTTAGGGTGAAGAGACTTGCCCAGGGTCACATAACTAGGAAGTGTCTATGGCTAGATTTGGACCCAGGACCTCCTGACTGCAGACCTGATATTCTAGCTGTTGTGCTACCTAGTTGCTCTAAGGAACTCGTATTTTAATGGAAAGAAAAAACCCAAGTATATAGATTGACTAAATCTATTATTTTAATTGATGTAGAGCAATAGGATTAATAAATTCAAACAGAAATAGAGCCACTAAACTTTACAGAAGGCTTCCTGCTGCTTCATTTTGGCTTAGAAAACCACATATTAATATTATCATGTTCTATCTTATTTTTATTTATTTTGTTAAATATTTCCATATTACATTATAATTGATTCCTGCCCCACTCAGGAGTCTTGCTGGCCAGCAATAAGCCATGTGTTTGATGTCTCTGGTGCAGGGAAGCCCCAGGTAAGGGAATTCCCTCTGCCAATGCAATTTGTGACTTAGACTTCGAGAATTATTCAGAAAAGGGAGATGTTCTAGACAATGGTTTGCCCAGGGTTACATAGTCAGTATGTATCAGAGGTCAGACTTGAACCCAGATCTTTGGGCTCCAAGGGCAGCTTTCTTTTTATTAGTTGAGGTGACTTCTTAAAGTGATGTCTTGCCTCTGACATATCCTACTGAGAGAAAAGAACTTGTACCCAGATAAGTAAAAATACTGCCTCTATAAAAAGTAATGAATGGGGCAGAAAGGTGGCCATTGGGAGGATCTAGGTTCAAATCTGGCCTGGGACACTTCCTAGTTGTTTGATCCTGGGCAAGTCACTTAACCTCAATTACCTAAACTTTACCACTCGTCTTTCTTAGAATTAATAATAAGACAAAAGGTAAGGGTTTTAAAAAAATTAATTAGTGGGCAAGGTCTAACAGGGGAAATGTAGAGGGAGAAAGAATCTGGAGAGGCTTCTCCGTTCTGTGCCTGTCCTTGGAATTGCCCCAAATTAGCTCCCAATAATGGCGCTGGTGGGTGGAGGTAGATTGGCACCCTCTTTCTCCCCCCAGATCTCACCTAACTCCTCAGGAGTCTCAGCTTGCCTCCTTCCTGGCAGAGGCCCACCTAGCAATCCATGGCTTCTGACTCACAAACCTTTACTCCTTGAGATTTAATTGATTGATTTTTTTCCCACCTATGACACAAGAAGGAATGCCAAGGGCAGAGAAGGCCAGGCAGCCCCGAGCATTGGCACAGCCTCCTGCAGGCATGGACGCTCTGCTCTGCCAGGGCAATCACCCAACGCAGCCTCACAGAGCTGAGCTGTCTCTTGGCCTCCTCCTGGGGCAACCACATTCTGACATTGTGGTTCCTAACTGGCCCGCTGATAATTCCTTGTACTTGGGAAAAATCATGAGGAAGATTATGTCTACCATACTCCTTTCCTCCCCCACAATCCTGTCTGCCCTTAATGAATTTCTTTGAAATGTGTGAGTGTGTCATCCATCCCAGCCACATCAAATTGTTATTTTTTTAAATTCGGTTTTAAAATGGGAGTGGGTGAGTGTCCTGTGCGTGGCTTAAAAAAAAAAAGTCCAGGAACGTGTCAAGGTAAGAGTGAAGGGATTCTCCAGTGTCTTCTCTTGGTTCTGGGCCAAGACAGTAGGGCACCTCGGGGTCCCCTCCGATCCAAGTCCCTGTTCTGCCCCGTCCCTCTCCCCAAACCCAGGGCAGAGGCTCACGCGTCCAAGGGAACATCTGGATGCCAAAACCTAGGCAGAATTTGGAGTGTCCAGACAGATGCCTTCCAGGCTGATGCAAAGCGTAGCACATCTGTGGCTGCGCTGACAGAGATGGGGGAAGCAAGGGCTTCTCTTGAAACTGCTCCTTTCCTTTGACTAATTTCTCTCTTCTGAGCTCCTACCGCTCCCCCCAGCCCAGACCCCGCCATACGCACACACAATAGTGTTTTCATGTGTCAGAAACGTTCCCTTCCCCCAGCCTTTCATTACAAATGACAAGTGGAGCTTAGTGGAGCCATGTGTGGAATCTCTACAGAACCATCCATGGGTGCCCAGGCAGCCTCCAAATGAGCATGAAGGAATTAATTTGCACTTTGGTCTCACTCGGGGATAATGGGAATTTCCCCCAAGTGGCTGTTCTGGCTGCAAATCAAGAGCTTTGTGAATATTAAGGTAGGCTTGAAGCTGAAGACAAGTCAGAATTACCCACCCTGATGTCTGAGACTCACATTCTTGGTAGGTGTCTCTGCCCAGTTTGTTTGCTTCTCCATCAATCCAATGTCTCCTCCATCCCTGGTGAGTGCCGTGTGGATGTTGCCTCAAGAAGAAGTCGGGGTAGACCTCAAATGCTGGAGAGCGATTGGAATGGATTACCCAAAAAGGGCATGGATTCAATTCACATCTCTGGCTTTGGGTCTGGAGCCAGAAAGACCCGAGTTCAAATCTGGATCCGGACACTAACTTAGCAAGTCACTTAGCCTTGTTTGCCTCAGTTTCCTCATCTGTAAAATTAGCCAGAGAAGAAAATGGCAAGCCACTCCAGTATCTTTGCAAAGAGATGAGCATTCCTGCATTTTAAGCTGTAGACTAGAAATCCACATCTTTTTCTCATATGTTGTTGTTCAGTCATTTCAGTTGTGTCAGACTCTTTGTGACTCCATTTGGGGTTTTCTTGGCAAAGATACTGAAAAAGGGTTTGCCATTTAGGAGAAGATAAATGGAAGGAGGATCTAGACTGTCTATACCTATACTTTTCTTTACTCCCAGGCCATATTCTTGCCAACCAACCTAAGGCCCAGACCAGAATCTAAGCCGGTGATGGCAAACCTATGACACACGTGCCACGTGTAGCCATTTTCAATGACACATACAGAGAAGTATGGCGCCGCATGCTGAGGATGAAACATTTGCTATAGTGTAGTGTAGATACTCTGTGCACTAGAGATGACAATTCTACCTATATTAATTTACCTATTTGATTTATTAAATACAGTTATACATTATAATTATACATTTTTGTTATTTAAACTATAAATATTGTAAGATTATGGTTTTTTCTCGAAGTGACACACCACCCGAGTTATGCTTAGTTTTTTGGTGAATTTTGATGCACCAAGCTCAAAAGGTTGCCCATCACTGATCTAAGCTCTAGATGATTTAATTCCTTTAGTTCTGGAGCCTCTTTCCTTGGACCCTGTTGTCCTGATTAGCAAGTGCCCAATATGGTCCACTGTTGTTAGTTCTTTGTTTTGAAGAGAACCAGGGGCATCATGGGGAGTTGTTCATGAATTAAATTTGTGAGGCAGAGTTGCACAAAGTGTGTCAATCTCATTCACTCTTCCAGAGTCATCAAAGTCCGATGGTGGGCTAAAAGTCAGTACAGCTGATAATGACCTGGAATGAAGGGGGCGACCTTGATGTCTGTCCAAGCTCTACGTGCTCCACAGTGCCTGCTTTAGCCACCTCCATGGCCGTTGGAATAAATTGTTCTCGTCTGCCCATTCCAAGGGAAGTCTTCACATGCTTGGGGTAGACATCCCCCTAACTCACCAAGGGGTTTAAGGTAGCCATCAGTTACCCTCAACCTGGTTTAGCTGTTTGCCAACATGGCTTTACTGGGGTGTGGCTGCTGCAATAGCTTCTTGGAGCCACAGGTGAGATTTGGGCAAAAGGTAGACCCCAAAGGTGGATGATCAGCCCTGAAAAGGGCTTGGCAAGCCCTCACACTGGAGATGTTAGTCCTCCCTGAACTCCCCATATACTCCAATGGGGTCCACTATATCTAGGCTGGCTCCAGATGTACTTCCCTTTACTACCTGGCCATCTTCTCTCCATCTGCCTTACAGCCATACACTTATATTCCAGAGTTCTCTTTGCCCTGTTTGCCTGGTCTAGAACCATAATCTAATCAATACTCCCATCACTACTGGAAAGGGTCAGTCAGTCTACTTCTCTATGAGCTCATTCACCATTCCTACAACTATCCAAAGCAAAGCATCCCTCTTTGGCCACCACTCCATCATAAACACTGTTTTCCCCATAAGGATGGAGGATCCCTGAGGGCAATGGAATGTCATGGAAGAGCATTTATTAATTGCTTACTATGTTCCAGAGGTGTTCAGGAAGGACTAGGACCTCTACTTGAGTCTTTTTGGGGGCTGCTGTAGTGTCCACCTTTCACTCACCTCTCACCTGTGACTCCAAAAAGTTGGAAGTGTGAAATGGCTAAAACCAGAGTGAGGGTAAGGGACAGGGGTCGGACTCATTGGTGAATTAGTGGGGTGTCTATTCCAATCATGTGAAGACTTCCACCAGGGAATGGAGAGATGAGACCAATTTGTCCCAATGACCAGAAAGGCAGCTCAAGCAGGTGCTGTGGAGTTTTGGAGCTTGCACCCCAGGCCATCACTAGTCATCCTGACTTTTGTCTTATCACAGAATGTCAGTGACTCTGGAAGAGAGAGTGAGGCTGAGGACTTCGTGTAACTCTGTCTCACTTAAATCCAATTCATGCACGAGTCAAGACATCACCCCATGGTATCGTTAGTCCTCTTGAAAAACAAAGGACAAACAAACAACTATAAATTCCATTTTCATGATGGTTGGGGCTGACCTAGGGGTCACTGATGACTTTTTTTCTTTTGAAAAAAATTTAATTAATTAATTTAGAATATTTTTCTGTGGTTCCATGGCTCATGTTCTTTCTCTCCCCTCTAACCTCCACCCGTTAACCAACGTGCAATTCCACTGGGTTTTACATGTATCATTGATCAAAACCTATTTCCATAGTATTGATATTTGTACTAGGGTGATTGTTTAGTTTATATCCCCAATCATATCCCCACACTAATGACTTTCCAATGGAGTTCAAGCCCCAATAGATCCTCTATCTTGCTGGAAAGACATTTAAACAAGACCCCAGCAGCAGCTTGTGTTTGTTTTCTAAGAACTAGCCTTGCTTACATAGGACACTAAGCAGAAAAACCTGATCAAATTAGAGTTAAAGAAATAAGATCATTATTTGGGACCCTGGCTGCTTCTACCTATGGAAGGTATAGATATATAGCAATAATAATAATAGCAAATAAGCCCAGTTAGCATTTCTAGAGCTTTATGATTTGCAAATCACTCAACAAATATTATTTCATTTGAATCTTATGGTAACCCTGGGAGGTAGTTGCTGTATTATTACCACCATTTTACAGATCAGGAAACTGAGGCAGTCAAAGTTTAGATGATTTGCCCAGAGTCAGATGACTATTGTTTGAGGCTAAATTTTTTTGAGACTAAATTTGAACTCAAGTCTTCATGACTCCAGGCCCATCACTCCATCACTGAGAAAGTTGAGGCTAACTCCCTGGGGCTTGAGTACTTTTCAACCAATTTTCACCCGACTGAGAATGTGTTTAAGTCTGAGGATGATTTTCTTGGTCAAAGGTTATTCAGTCACTCCCTTATACTAAAATAAAAGGAAGCAGAGAGTCTTTTTTTCCCCAAAAAATTCCAATAACCAAATCAAAAGAACCATATTACAACTAAGAAAAAACTTGAGGAGGGCCATCTCTCTACAAATGTCACCCATGGCTACTATATTTCTTTTATCTGGGGCCAAACAGAGCAAGTCTCTCTTTTGCATGATAGCCCTTCAAATCTTGGAAGACACTGGTCATATTCCTCCATGAGTCTTCTCTTCCCTCCTCTCTTGGGGCCACAACTGCCTTTGAGTAAGCTAAATGAGTAAGAAGATCTGTAACAGTAATGTATCTCTGGCTTTCTGGGTTAACTGGGCATTTGCCCAACAGTGGAAAATTTGCACAGGGGGCAAGAAACTATAACAGCCCCAGGCTAATTACCCTACCTCTGGAGCTCAATGGAAGCAGGGGCCCCTCAGTCTTCCTTCATTCTGTCCTTATGTAACATGGATCGTCCTGTGACACACATCACATCAAATCTAGGTCCTGTAGGACATTTACCATATGAAAATTGTTACATGAACATCAAAGCCCAGATGTTGGCAAGAAACCAGCCCATCTTGGAGGAGTACCTAGTGGGGGTTGGGGAAAGAGAAGGATGGACAGATAAGAAGGAGCCATCCTATCCCTGCTGCGCAACATACCCAGTTACGCTTTAAAGAACATATCCCAGTCTGTGGTTTGGAAATATGAACATATTTAGAGGGGGATAGGGATGGTGGACTTGGATGATGGTTGCAAGGATTTCCGCAAAATAAGGTCCAGGGAGCCTCCATAGCCCCAGTCCCTTTAGTCAGAGCATTGGAATGATCAATAAATCGACACTGGCTGTGACCTCAGAGTCTGAGGATGTTTGTGAAGCACAAGTAGCGAATCTTAGGTAAGATGAAACAAGGAAGGCCAGGAGCTTTGAAGCCAAACCCAAAAGTGGATGTGAAATTTTCAGGGGAGCCAAAGTGGAGATTTCATTACAAGGCTGATGTCATGACTGACTTGAATTCAACTCAGTAATCTGGTCATCTGGTCACAATTTTGAGTTATGGCTAAAGTACATGCTGCAGTTTGCTGCCAGAGAGGGAGGATGAGACTGGAGAAAAAGGGGAAAGGAGGGGAGAAGGGAAGTGAGGGGAAGGGAGAGGAGGAGAGGAGAATAGAAGAGAGGAAAGAAGCAGAGGGAAGAGGAGAAGAGAAGAAAGAAGAGGAGAGGAAAAGAGGAGGAGAGGAGAAGGAAAGAGAGGGGAAGGGAAGGGAGGAAAGGAGAACAGAAGAGAGGAAAGAAGAGGAGGGAAGAGGAGAAGAAAGGAAAGAAGAGGAGAGGAGAGCAAGAGAGGAGAGGAAAGGAAAATAGAAGAAAGGAAAGGAGAGAAGAGAAGAGAGGAGAAGAAAAGGGAGGAGAGGAGAAGGGAAGAGATGGGAAGGGACAAGAGGAAAGGTGAGGGGAGGAAAGGAAAAGAGAGTAGAGGAGTTGTAAGAATGAGTCTGATGAAGAAGGGAAATGACTAAAGAAAGATGAAAAGTGAGAAGTTGAGATTAAAAAGGACAAAGAAGAGAGGTGGAGAGGAGAGGACTAAAGAATTGGACAGAGAGGAAAGGGGTTGAAATGGGGACAGAAAGAAGAGAGATATAAAGGAGAGATGAAAAGAAGAGAGGAAGGAGGAGAAAGGTGGAGGAACAGGAGCCCAAGAAAGAGGGAGGATGCAAAAGACAGAGATGGTAAACTCCATGAGGTGTCTGTTTTCTATTTAATCTTTGTGTTTCCTCCAGTGCTTCTAATAATGCCTTGAACTTAGCCCTTAATGAATGTTTAGCTAAATCAAAAGAACAGAAGAGAATGGAAAAGAAAAGAAGGTAAAAGGAGTTCCCAATTTGTTGTTATTATTCTTTGGGGCAGGGACTGATGACATTGAGGTCCTCTGTGGTGTTGGCAGACAAAGGTACTATTGTTAGCTATATTCTCCTGCCTAGAAATCCTGGAATCTATAAAAAAAACTCCTGAGAGGAAGATGTGGAGGGTTGAGGGGCAGGGTTTAGCACTCTGGTGGTAAGCCTGGGATGGGGTACAGAGAAGAGAACCAGTAGAGCTCAATTTATGCTTGAGGACGCTCAATCTAAGACATGACACTGGGGGATGGATTAGGAGCCCTCAACCTTAAAACAAATTCTCACTAATAATAGCTAACATTTACATAGCCCTTTACCTGTTTATCCCATTTGATGTTCACAATGACCCTGTGAGGTAGGTGATATATTTGCCTCTATTTTACAAATTTTTACAAATTTTACAAATAAGGAAACTGAGGCAGGCAAAAGCTAAGAGGCTTCTAGCAAGTGTCTGAGGCCAGATTTGAACCATGCCATGATCCATGCCATCTAGCTGTCTCACTAAAGAAAGGAGCTAGAGCTGCTCCCACTTCGGATTCTGTCTAATTGGTGGTTCGGGGTGTTTGAATGGGGGAAGCAAGAGCATTTCCTAAATGGCTGGCTCTGAAGGGATACCACCCAAGCACTGCTTCACAAAGCATCCCTCATCTGCGGTGCTTGAATTCCACTTAAGAAAATTCAAAGTCATCCAGGGCCTGACCTTTACCAAACCACAAGGATGACCCAGCAACCACAGGGCTGGAATGGGAGAGCTGGACGGGCCAGATCAGCATGTTTGCATAGACTTGAAACAGCAGCATGTCCCAGTGGGAACAGTATGGGAAGGAGAAGCCTATGGGTCAGGTGGCTGGGCGTAAATCGGGACCACTGCAGAGTTGTTTGGATAATAGAAAGGCAAAGAAAAACCTCCGTAAGAGACTAAATAATAGGACCCAGCTGAGTTTGCTACTGCCTGGAAACGAAAAGATGTTTTAAACAGAACAAAACACACAGACACAAAAACACCTCCCCCCTAAAAAAACTGTTAGAAACTTCTAGTAATTTATAGGAAAAGAAAACGTTGCTTTTTGGTGTCATTAGCAGGAAAGAAAGGCTGGGGAAATAGCTAGAGATAGTACCGTTGGCTGGCCCCCAGCTGTGCTGTTCCTAGGGGTGGGGGTGGAAGGGCAGTGTCGGCCACTGTCTCTGGACACAAAAAGGAGTGAGTGAACGGATCAGAGTAAAGCTAGCCTTCCGCGCCTCCCTGCTCCAACCAGGAAAATGATCTAAAGCATGTGCCTACCTATTTATGGTAGGCATCTATTCCGTCTATGTAGGTCAGGGACTGCCCACCATCATTTCCCTCTTCTGACTAAGCTCCTCAGCTGAAAGGGATCTGATCTCAATGTATCCAATCCAATAAACACTTTTTTAAGTGTTTATAATATGCCAGGCATTGGGCTAAGAGCTGCGTATATGATTAATAAAAAGATAATCCCTGTCCTCTACAAGCTTAGACTCTAAAGGGGGAGACAATATGTAAAAGGAGGCAGGATTATAGTTTTAATTCTTCTTCTGTTATTTACTTATTTGTGTCATAATTATCTCCAAGATTCCATTTTTTCTTCTTCTCCACTTCCCCCAAATCTGACTTATCTAAGAGGTCTCGTGCTTGCTGTTAACGTGAGGGTTGAAATAGAGTCCAACTTCCATTAGATTTAGATTCTTATCTAAGCCTGTGTGACCTAAGCAAGTCACTGCATTCCAGCTTCATAGCTCATCATTCATCTGAAATCACTCTCTTCAAAGTTACCAGTGATCTCTAAACTGGAAATTCTAATGGTCTTTCCTCATTCTTCAAGCCTTCTTAACTTCTCTGCAGTCTTTTACCCTGTCAATCAGCCTCCCTTCTGGAATGCTTTCTTCTCACTAGGTTTTTGTCATGCTGCTCTTTCTCATGATTCTCCTTCTGCCTATCCAATTGCTTCTTCTTAATCTGCCTTCCTGGACCTTCATCTAGGTTACACTCTCTAACAATGGGTGACCTCCAAGGTTCCATTTTGGGCCATCTGATGCTCTTCTCTCTCTAGATCAGTGTTGGTGAAGTATTGGCACACGTGCCCAGCTGGCATGGGTGGAGCTGCTCTGTTCCCCCTCTTCCCAGCCCCCGAGGACATTTTTATATGACCCACCCCCCTTTCCAGCCACCCAAAATGAGCACTTCCTTCTCTCTCTGGAGTAATTTGGTGTGGTGGTGGGTTGGTGATCATAGGCAGCTTGAAGTTGCAGTTTGGGCACTCAAACTTGAAAATCTTCACCGATGATGCTCTAGACCAGTGGTTCACTGCTCTAGATCGTCTCATGTGGTATTTCTCTTATCAGCTCCCTTGGATTCAACTATCATCTATGCAGGTGATTCTGCTGCAGTTTCTCTTCTGAGCTCAGTCTCACGTGTCCTTTTAGATATTTTGAATTGAATGTCCCACAACTATCTCAAATGCCTGCACAAAACAAAACTCATTATCTTTGTCCTCAAAATTTCCGCTTCCCAACTTTGTTACTATTCATATATCACTCTCCTCCCAGTCACCCGGACCTTCAACTCTTCACTCATATTTACTCCAACTGTCCTATCTGTCATCAAATCTATTCATTTCTATCTTCAATGTATTCCTTTCTTTCTACTCACACTATCACAACCCTAGTATATATAAGCCCTTACCTGGACTAACACAATAGACTAATTGTTCTTTCCATGTCAAGACTTTCCCTGATTCAGCTGGGTGGCTAAGTGGATAGAGAGTCAATAGGACCTCAGTTCAAATCTGACATCAGACATTTCCTACTGTGTGACCCTGGGCAAGTCACTTAACCCCCATTGCCTAGCCCTTACTGTTCTTCTGCCTTGGAACCAATACTTAGTACCAATTCTAAGATAGAAGGTAAAAGTGAAAAAAAAAAAAAACTTTCTCCACTCCAATCCATACTCCATTCAGTTGCCAAAGTGACTTTCCTAAGGTGACTAGACATTGGAGTCATTCAAATGCCAGCACCTCTCATAATTCAAGCTCAATGCTGGGACAAAAGGAGGCACTTGAAATCATTGAACAAACTTGCTCCCTACCCCTACCACAAATCAGTCAATCAATAAACATTTATTAAGTACATATTAAGTGTCAGGCACTGAGCTAAGTGATGGGGAATCAAAAAGGAAAAAGACAGTGTCTGCCCTCAGAAACTTTACAGTCTATTAGAAGGAGACAACACATAAACAAATCTATTTCAAAAAATACACAAAAGGTGGAGGACTAAATATGTGCAATACTTCATATCGTCAGACTAAATTAATGTGTTAGTTGCTAAAATGCCTATTTCTCTTTCCTTTTTATTCTTTATTTATAATGATCATATACAGAAAACTTAAAAAAATACTCATAGCCCATTACTATGCTAACATGAGCACATACTCTGTCCCCATTCCTATGCCCTATGTCCTCACTGTAGGAAATAGAAAGCATTTAAGACATTCTTTGGCTCTTGATTTACCATCTAGCTGGGAGAATTGGATACACAATTAGAAGCAATTAAAGAATGATTCAGACAGTATGTGTACACACACAGTTATACACACATTTTACACACACAGACACAGAAACATATTACACACATATTCACACACATCTTTCTATCTATATCTATAATCTATTATACTCTGCTAATGGAGATCAACATTTGCTCTATAATATTGTCTTAGAGATTTGCCTGGAGCACTGATAGGGAAAGTGATTAATTCAAAGCCACAAAGCCAGGGTCAGAGACCCAGATCTTTTTTTTTTTTTTTAATAATTTTTTATTTTTAGAAAAATTTTCCATGGTTACAGAACTCATGTTTTTACTTTCCCCTTCACCTCCTTCACCCCTCCGCCCCCCTCCTCTGTAGCTAATTCGCATTTCCACTGGTTTTATTCTGTGTGGTCAGTCAAGACTTATTTACACATTATTGATAGTTGCATGGGTGTGGTCTTTTCAGGTCTACATCCCCAATCAAGTCCTCATCAACCCAAGGGTCCAAGCAGTTGTTTTTCTTCTGTGTTTCTACTCCTGTAGTTCTTCCTCTGAATGTGGGTAGTGTTCCTTTCCGTAAGTCCTCAGAATTGTCTTGGGTCATTGCATTGCTGCTAGTACAGACATCCATTACATTCGGTTTTACCACAGTGTATCAGTCTCTGTGTACAATGTTCTTCTGGCTCTGCTCCTTTCATTCTGCATCAATTCCTGGAGGTCTTTCCAGTTCACATGGAATTCCTCCAGTTTATTATTCCTTTGAGCACAATAGTATTCCATCACCAACATATACCACAATTTGTTCAGCTGTTCCCCAATTGAAGGGCATACCCTTGCTTTCCAGTTTTTTGCCACCACAAAGAGTGCAGCTATAAATATTTTTGTGCAAGTCTGTTTATCTATGATCTCTTTGGGGTACAATCCCAGCAATTGTATGGCTGGATCAAAGGGCAGGCATTCTTTTATCGCTCTTTGGGCATAGTTCCAAATTGTCATCCAGAATGGTTGGATCAGTTCACAACTGCACCAGCAGTGCATTAATGCCCCAATTTTGCCACATCCCAGAGACCCAGATCTTCTTGACCCTAAGGCTGAATCTCTATCCATTCTACCTGCTCTGCTTCTCAAAATCTCAATATTATTCTTACCCCCAAAAGGCAGCCACGATCAAAATGCTACCACATCAATAACTGAATCCATGAGCCTATTTCCTACATCTATACAATATTTATTATAGAATAAAATACTTATTGTAGAATTTGTATTATAGTTATTCTATTTACATATTCTATTTATTATATTGCAATATTTATTATAGAATAATTTACACACACACCCGCTAAGGGCATCTTCTATGAAAGCAAGAGGAGCCAATGGGGAAGCTTTGGGAAGTCATTCAATGGTAGTCACTTCTTTGTAGTCATACAGGTGATAAGAATGTTTGATTCTCTCTGGGCTTCTTGTTTGTGTCTATTTAAAAAAATGGTTTCAGGAAAATAAAATTACATTTCTGAAGGTGTCCTCTACTAAGAAGCCTTTCTCATGAATGTCAGAATTAGACACGATTCCTTGTAGGCTGTAACAACTGAGAATTTTCTCTGTGTCATGGGTCTTTAACTTCATCTTTGCTGATACTCCCTCAAGCAACAAGGATCCCTATGTTTCTTTGACATCTTTTATAGTCTTAGTCTCTGTATCCCTACCACCTAGCATGGTATCTGGAACATTATAGAGACTTAATATATGCTTGTCGATTGATTGATGGCTTTGAGAATTCCTATAGCCAAAATATTACTCAGCCTGTAGTCAAACAATCAATGGTTGATCTTCAGATTATAGGTTAATCACTGAAACCAATCTTTATACATTTCCATTGTGGTAGGACCTTCAAGTCCTTGTGTCAGAGGTGGGAATAATTTACACACACACCTGCTAAGGGCATCTTCTATGAAAGCAAGAGGAGCCAATGGGGAAGCTTTCTGACCCATTCTACCTGCTCTCCCTCCTAGGCAGGATGAAGCTTCAGAAGTAGAAAAATATATTGTTTTAATCAAGTGTTGACTGAAACCTCCTCTCTAATCCCACCCTGAACCTTTTCTTTGGAGGTTTTCCTAACTTCCTTTCCCTATCCCCCCAAGCTCCCCCAAAAACTCTTACCCTTATCTCATTTATTCTATTCTCAGGGAGAGAGTTGAACAGTGAGACAGATGGTTAAAGAGGAAGAGTAAGAGGCAGGAAGAAGCAGAGAAGGAAGCAAAGGAGGGAAGGGTATAAGAGAAGAAGGGAGAGAAGTCAGAGGAGGAGGTAAAGAGAAGAAGAAAGGGGAAAACCTAGGAAAACATTTCACCTGAAAACAGGAAAACTCTTACAGATCTATTGCAGGGTAATGAGAGTTTTTATTCTTGGCTTAAGCCCTGTGGCAAAATAAATAATAAACTCAAGATTTTTGTTTTCAAAGATGTTGTTGATGCCATCTCCTGGTGTGTAGAATGGATTAAGAGGCTGCCTCATGAAAATAAAAAGATCAGATTAAGAGAGTGATTTTTCCAGGAGAGATGGATCCCAAAGTAGTTTAGAGACTAAGTGAAAGGAAGAGAATCTTTATACATCCAACTCTTCCCCTGGTAATGTATTAAATGACATAGTGGAAAGAACACCAGACAAAGAAGCAGAAACCCCGGAGTCTAGCACTGGGTCTTCCACTCATCAGTTGGAGGACCTCCGGTGAATCATCTCGCCTCTATAGACCACATAGGATCATAGATTTAGAATTTGAAGGAACCTCGGAAGTCTTCTAGTCACCACCTCCCCACCTACCATTTTATTGATAAGAAATCTGAGAGCCAGAGAAGGGAAGCAACTGGCATGTTAAGCAACAATAGAGAAGGGAATTGAGCTCAGCTCATCTGACTCCAGAGGGCAGCTAGTTGGTACAGTGGGTAGAGTGCCTGGCCTAGAGTCAGGAAGACTCAACTTCCTGAGTTCGAATTTTGCCTCAGACACTTACTAGCTATGTGACTCTGGGCAAGTCACTTAATCCTAATTGGCCTCAATTTTCTCATCTGGAAAATGAGCAGGAGAAGGAAATGGCAAACCACTTCAGAATCTTTGCTGAGAAAATCCCAAACAGGGTCACAAAGAGTCACTGAATAATAAATAAATGACATATTATAATATAAATAAGTAATATAAATAAAATTTATTTATTTGTAAAATAAATAAAAATATACATAATATAATATATTATTATATGAATAATAAATAAATAAATAATAAAAATTAAAAAGACACAACTGAATAATAACAAGAAAATGTCTAACTCCAATACATTATTTCCTCTGTAGCATGTTCATGTTCCTCATGTATAAAGAGGAGTTGGATGCAAAGATCTCAAAGGTTACTGTTAAATAAAAAAAAAAAAAGAAAAAAATGTCTATGACTCTTAGCATGCACTCCCTACATAGGGATCAATGTTCCTAGCCTTTCCAAATCTTCTCCCCCTCCCCCCAAATAAAAATTTACCAGGCCTATGTCCTACCCATCTCTTCTCTTCTTGGGACTTGATAAACTAATTGGTGTTAATATGGCTGAGATTCCTGGAAATAATACTTTAACCTGTAAAGGTGAGGATTAGTGGTGGGCATTCCAGACATCACAACAGACTTGTTTAGGAAAGGGAAAGATATTCTTGAGGAAGAGGATTTTTTAGCTCCCCTCAAATTCATGCTGCAAGGATCTAGGGATTTTGCAGTAAAAGGCAGAAGAACCCTCTATCCTACAACTATACAAGAGGGAATATTCAGACCTGATTTCTGCTCTCCCCTAGGTAGCTTTTCACTAGACTAACCAAAGTCCTGACACCTTTTCAGAGAGACACATTCACAGGAAATGATCTGCTGTGTGATTTGCCTGCCTCAGGGCTGACTCCATCACAGACACCAAAAGGTCTTATGGGATTTGCACCAGAGGCACCTGAATGTCTAGGGATTTAAGGGTGAGACCACAAAGCCAGTCTCCCCCACCCCCACCTGGCACATCAAGGCAAGCCCTTTCTGCCTGTCAATCCCCCTGCCAGTTAATACCCTGAAACATTCCCTAACTAGGAAGGAAGTCTCCTTGCTGTTAAGCAGTCCAAAACTCTGACCAGCTCCTGTGAAGAAAAGTTGTCTCCAGATGAGATTGTACACTCAGATGGCAACATATTTGGGCAAGCCAACTTGTACCGCTCTAGGAGGTAATCTGAGAGTACAATCAACCAGTCAATGAAAAAATGTGAAATGATCATTTAGTTTAGGACTACCATGCAAGTTAGATAAGCTCAAAAAGGATCCCTGCTCTCAATAAGCCTATAGTAGTTGAAAAGTTAAGACATGTATATGAAAAGATAAGATAAAGGGCTCAACAAGCATTTATTAAACACCTACTATGTGTCAAGTACTGTATTAGACTCTGGGGATATGCAAATAAACAAGTGGTTAGGAGATGAGGTGGAGAGAACTGGAGTCATAAAAACCTTAGTTCAAATCTAGCCTCAAACACGTACTAGCTGTGTGACCTTGGACAAGTCACTTAACCTGTTTGCCTCAGTTTCCTCAACTGCAAAATGGGGGATAATAACAGCACCTACCTCACAAGTTTGTTGTAAAGATCAAATGAGATATTTGTAATTGAGATAATATTTATAAAGCATTTACCACAGTGAGGTTTACATACTATGCTACATAAAATGTTCATTTCTTTTCTTGTTCCCTTACCGATTATTTTGTTTCTCTAGTCTTTCATAAAGAGGTGGCTTTCTTCTTTACCAAGACAAAACTCTATTTGCACACTTGATCCCATTCCCTCTCAATATGTCCAGCAGATTGCCTTGCTTTCGTTATCTCTCTCTGTCTCTTTCTCTCTCTCTCTGACTCTCTGTATCTCTATCTCTGTCTTTCAATGACTCACCATCTCTTGGGTCCTTCCCTGTTGCCTTCAGATATATCCATATGTCCCTCATCCCCCCAAAAATCCTGACTGACCCACCATCACTGATAACTAACATCCTACGTCACTTCTCCCTTTCTCAGTCAAATTCCTTGAAAAAAGCTCTCTATGCTCACTGCCTCCACTTCTCCTTACACTATATTTTAACTTCCCCCCCAAATCCATCTTCTTATCTTATTAGTCAACTGAAACTGAGTTCTCTATAGCACTAGCAAACATCTAGTTGCCAAATAATTATCTTAATTCTAGCCATCCTAATTCTCCTTGACTTCACTGTGCATTTCAACATTATTGACTCTTTCCTGGATATTCTCTCTTCTAAGGGTTTTCATGATATTGCTTCTACATGGTTCTCTTCCAACCTCTCTGATTGCTCTTTCTCTGCCTTCTTTGTTGATTCATTATCCATAACTGACAAACAATTCCTTCGGCATCATACCTGACGAATAGTCCTCCAGCCACTATTTTATGCCCTCTGGTGAGGGGGAATATTCTGCCTCCCAAGGAAGCCCATGTCACACCCCCTAACTCTAGGTATACCTTGTAGTATTCTCTTCTCTATTCTCTCTATGAGCTTTTAGCCAGTGCTTTCATCTGTTCCTCTGGGTTAATTACCACCTCTGTGCAAATGACTTCCAAATCTATATATTTAGATATAGCAGTGATTCCCAAAGTGGGCGCTACTGCCCCCTGGTGGGTGCTGCAGCAATCCAGGAAAGCGGTGATGGCCACAGGTGCATTTATCTTTCCTATTAATTGCTATTAAAATTTTTAAAAATTAATTTCCAGGGGGCTAAGTAATATTTTTTCTGGAAAGGGGGCGGTAGGCCAAAAAAGTTTGGGAACCACTGAGATATAGTCTCTCTCCTGAGTACCAGTCATCATTGACTGCCTATTAGATGTTTTAAATTAGGTATCCCTGAGGCATCTCTAAATCCACATGTCCAAAACAGTACTCATCTTTCCCCCCAAACCCACCTTTTTAGTGACAAGGACAGAACCATCTTCCCAGTGACTCAGGTTTGTAGCCTTAGAGTCATTCTCTTAATCATCCCACATACCAGTGAACTGCCAAGTCCTGTTCTTTCTATTTCCATATCTCTTACAAGTGTCCCCTCCTCTCCACTCACACAGCCATAACTAGAATTCAGGTCCTTATCACTTATTGCCTGAACCATTGAAATAGCCTCTTGTACGGTCTCCATGATTTAAACCTTTCTCCATTCCAATCTATCCTCGACACAGACACCAAAGTGATTTTCCTAAAACACATGTCTAATTGGATCATCCCATTCAATTCCCTTTCCTCCACTTGGCCCTCTAATTCTCTCTATCTCTGCCCCTCCTTCTCAACAAAATCCATATTGCCTCAAAAATCAAATAAAAAACTCCCCTCTTTGGCAGTGATAGAGTTTCAGAAAACCTGCTCCCTTCCAACATTTCTAGTCTAGTTACATATTATATTACTCCCCTCCCCGACCCATGCCCTAGGAGATCCAGCCATAATGGCCTTCCCACTATTTCATATACATAACGCTCATCTTTCATCTCTTTGCCCTGGCACTGGTTACCCACATTCCTGGAATGCATTCCTTCTTCATCTCCAAATCTTAGATTCTCTGGTTCCCTTTAAGAGTCACCTCAAATTTCATCTTCTTCATGGAGCCTTTCTTCAATACTCCACCCCCTCTCTTAATGCCCTCCCTCCCATAACCATCTCATATTCATTTTGTATACACTTATATGTATACATATTGTCTCCTCCATTACAAGCTCTTTGACGGCAGTAATGTCACTTTTGTCTTTGTATCCCCCAGTACTTAACACAGATTTACTACATAGTAAACACTGAGTGGATGCTTTTGACTCCGCAGACAAAATCTTCCTTCTTTAGCCACCACTCCCATATATATATATATATATATATATATACACAGTCTCCCCCTGTTCGAATGTCGGCTCCAGGGACAACTAGGTGGCTTAATGGATAGAGAGCCAAGCCTAGAGACAAGAGATCCCGGGTTCAAATATGGAATCATACACTTCCTAGCAATGTGACCTGGGAAAATCACTTAACCCCCATTATCTAGACCTTACTGCTCTTCTATCTTGGAAGCACAGTGTTGTTTCTAAGAAGGAAAGTAAGGGTTTATTTAAAAAAAAGAAAAGAAAGAATATCAATTCCATGAGGGCAAACACTGTCTCATTTTTTGTATTTGTATCTCCAGGGTTTAACACAGTACCTAAGAGGCTTCCTTTGCTCATTCAATCATGCATTTGTGTACAAGTTGAAATAGATGACTTCTAAAGTTCCTTCATTCTGTGGTTCTCTGGGAATGCCAGTGAGGACACATCTGAACTAGAGAACAGAGAATGATTTAATTACAGAAAACAGAAGCACAGGTCTTTGCCTCAGAATCACAGAATCTTAGAGCTTGAGGCTGACTTCATAGTCCCCCTCATCCAATGTTTAAATGACCAACAATTTCTTCGACATCATACCTGACAAATAGTCCTCCAACTTCCATTTTATGCCCTCTGGTCAGGGGGAATACTCTGCCTCCTAAGGAAGCCCATTGCACTTTGGGACAAGCATTCACTATTAGGAAATTTTTCTTTTAATCAAATCTAAATTGGTTTCTCTTCTACTCATTGTTCCTAATTCTACCCTCTGCAGCTAAACAGAACAAGGTAAATTCTTCCTGGACTTCAGCCCTTCAAACTCCTAAAGACAATGATCATTTTTCCTCTGAGTTTTTTCCTTGGGATATGTCTAGTGGTCAAAAGGTATTACTATTTAGTATTTCAAGGGGACATACTTCCAAGTTGCTTTCCAGAATGGCTGGACCACTTCACAGGTTTACCAACAATAACTACATCAGTGTTCCCTTCTTCCCATAGTTCTTCCCACAATTGTCATTTTCCTTTCTTTGGAATCTTTATGAACCTTGTGGATATGCTGTGGAACCTCAGATTCATTTGCATTTGCATTCCTATTAGTGTTTAGAATATTTTTAATATGAATGTTGATTGATTGCATTTCATCTTTTGAGGTTTGCCTGTTTGTATTCTTTGGTCATTTATCAATTAGGATATGTAACTTTTTTTTAACCCTTGCTTTCCATCTTAGAATCAATACTGTGTATTGGTTCCAAGGCAGAAGAGTGGTAAGGGTAGGCATTTGGGATTAAGGGACTTGCCCATGGTCACACAGCTAGGAAGTACCTAAGGCCAGTTTTGAACCCAGGTTCTCCCTCCTCCAGGCCTGGCTCTCTATCCACTGAGTCACTTAGCTGCGCCCAATTTTTTTTCAATGATGAGCCAGAAAACACTGGTATTACTAATACTTGCCACATAAAAGGACCTGTTTTAGGGAACAAACACCGTCTAGATCCAGTTCCTACCTGTTAGCCAGGTGTATTGGAAGCTCGCTCTCCATTCATGGGACTTGTACCTAATATGTTTGGACACTTGCAGTTATATGAATAGGGCTTTCTTATTCTCATTCAATAGAGCTGTATGTAGCTAGTTCTTAGGCTTTCATTCTTATTATTACAGTTGAGCTTGGGAGAGAAAACCATTCAGTAAGGACAATTGTTTGTCTTCCTGAACTCTGACCCAAAAAAGTAGGTCGACCACATTTACCTAGAGCCACTCCATTCTGGGGACCTGGAGACAATGCAGACATTGAATTGATGATGCTTGGCGAACTTTAGCCCTCTGAGAGTTTAGCATCACCCTATATAATTTCTCAATCGGAACTAAATGGATTAATAAAGAAAAAAGACAATTCCATTACTAATGGCTTTCAGGGAAGCCAGATTCCCATACAAGTAGGGTGTGCCTTTGAGCACTGGATAGAAATAGCTTAGTGGCCTAATCAGAGGCTTTGTAACACATTATATACCTGAGCCCTGGGTTCAAATCCCAGCAGACTTCTGGTGCCTGCGGTTGACCCAGTGTTTCTTGTGTTTCAGACAGCTTTTCTATAAAAGTGTCTTCCAGTGGGCCAGTTCAGTTCTGAGGTTTACTGGGAAGATTGTGTTCCTCTTTTAAACTTGGCAGATGCCTAAAGATTACCCAAACAGTAAGCACATTTAATTAATAAAAGAGATCAATACAGGAAGCTAAGAAAGAAAAGGTTTGAGTTTGATAATGTCAAGGTATTGGTTTATTTTTGTTGTTTTGTGTTTTTAATGGAGAAGGGGATTGACCTGAAGGGTCTAAACCTCAGTGTCATTCTTTAAAATGGTTTTATTGTTGGCTTTTCCAATGATCATAGTCATTCCCCCTTAACTGCTCCCCATTCCTAATAACACACAAAAACATTTAAACAAAACAAGTATAACTTTTTCAACAGCACACATTGCATTCTGCACCCAGAAGCACCCTCTCTGTTGAGAGGAAGAAGGCTTAGGGCCTTTTCAGTTCTCCCAGTGGAACTAAATTAATTTATTGTTGTTCATCCTAATTCAATCATTTTTTTTAATATTGTCATTGACATTATGTAGGCATTATTATTATTTTATTTGTTTGGGTCTTTTCATTATGTATCACTTCATAAAAGACTTCCTATGGCTCTCTGAATTCCTCTTATTTGTTATTTCTTATTGTACAATAATATCCCATTATAATCGTAGGCAGCGAGGTAGCTCAATGACTAGAGTACTGAACTTGGAGTCATTCAAATATGGCCCCAGACACTTATTACCTATGTGATCCTCAGCAAGTCATTTAGCCTTTGTCTGCCTCTATTTCTTCAAATGTAAAATGGAGATCATAGCAGGGTTGTTTGAGTCTCAGATGAGATAATATTTATTATAAAGTACATCATAGGCACTTTATAATTGTTAATTTATAATCTACATGCAACATTCCCCAGTTGCTAGGCATTCCTTTTCTTCCTGCCATAATCCCTATTTCCTTTAAGGGATAGCTTAAGTGGCATATTCCATATAAAACCTTTCTTGATTCATTCCTGCTCACCCTCGACTGCTACTACCTTCCCTCCGCAAATTATGATATTTTCATTTTCTATATATTCAGTATAGATATGTAACAGAGTATGGCCAATAAGGGCCCAGTTCTCAAAGCATGCTCTGCCTACTGCTAGTGTACATGGAATCTTGGGGAAACAGCTTCTGGAAATTTGTGATGACAGGTAACAGAGGGGCCTGGTTCTCCTCTTCACAGCATGCCCAGGTTTTCCGTGACTACTTCTGACCTGATTACTGAGTGGTAAAGAAAAATCTTTTGCTTGACTGTTGAGCCAGTACTGAATATGCATACAAAAGGAGCTAACTGGCCAACTCGTTCTCTCTTTCCACTAGTGATGGGTTGGAAGACAAACTATACATCTCTGCATAGGGAGAGAGACCTCAGGTCTTTTCCGTATATGTGATCAGAAATGTGGCCCATAAATTCGTGGGCTTATCCTTTCCTGGTTATGAATGAAGGAGGATTGAGGATGAAATGACCTTGTAATCTTCAAAAGGCTGGAAGAGCCACAAGAGTTGCCAGAAGCTGAGCCTGCTGGTGTGATGTGTCCACACGGCTTTGTGGAATGAGCTGATTGATCCAAACCAGCAGAGGATTAACTTGCTCCCTGAGACAGTGTTCTGCAGTGAAGGAGCAACTTAGCCCAACTCCTGTACTCCATTTGGAAATGAACTTGGTGGCATGGATGCTTGTATTAAATCTGAGTGCACTCTCACCGGGGACTGAGATGTTAGAAGGGAAATGACACACACCCTCCTCTACTTAGACAGGATGTTTTGGATACTTTTTTTCTTTTTTTTTTAAACATTTATTAATATTCATTTTTAACATGGTTACATGCTTCATTCCCCTACTTTCCCCTTCACTCCCTGCTCTCCCCCCACCCATGGCCGACACACATTTCCACTGGTTTTGTCATGTGTCCTTGTTCAGGGCCTATTTCCAAATTGTTGTTAGTTACATTGGTGTGGTTGTTTCGAGTCTACATCCCCAGTCATGTCCGCCTCAACCCATGTGATCAAGCAATTGTCTATCTTCTATGTTTCCTCTCCTGCAGTCCTTCCTCTGAATGTGGGTAGTGTCTTTACCATAAATCCCTCAGAATTGTCCTGGGTCATTGTATTGCTGCTGGTACAGAAGTCCATTGCATTCGATTTTACCATAGTATATCAGTCTCTGTGTACAGTGTTCTTCTGGCTCTGCTCCTTTCACTCTGCATCAGTTCCTGGAGGTCTTTCCAATTCACATGGAATTCCTCCAGTTTATTATTCGTTTGAGCACAATAGTATTCCATCACCAGCATATACCACAATTTGTTCAGCTATTCCCCAATTGAAGGGCATACCCTCCTTTTCCGGTTCTTTGCCACCACAAAAAGCACAGCTATAAATATTTTTGTGCAAGTCTGTTTATCTATGATCTCTTTGGGGTACAAACCCAGCAATGGTATGGCTGGATCAAAGGACAGGCATTCTTTTATAGCCCTTTGAGCATAGTTCCAAATTGCCAGCCAGAATGGTTGTATCATTTCACAACTCCACCAGCAATGCATTAATGTCCCAATTTTGCCACATCCCCTCCAGCATTCATTACTCTCCCCTTCTTTCATTTTAGCCAATCTGCTAGGTGTGAGGTGGTACCTCAGAGTTGTTTTGATTTGCATTTCTATAATTATTAGAGATTTAGAGCACTTTCTCATGTGCTTATTGATACTTTTGATTTCTTTACCTGAAAATTGCCTATTCATGTCTCTTGCCCATTTTTCAATTGGGGAATGGCTTGATTTTTTATACAATTGATTTAACTCCTTGTATATTTGAGTCAGAGTTTTTTGTTATAAAGATTTTTTCCCAATTTGTTGTTTCCCTTCTGATTTTGACTACATTGTTTTTGTTTGTACAAAAGCTTTTTAGCTTAATATAATCAAAACCATTTAATTTATATTTTGTAATTTTCTCTAACTCTTGCTTGGTTTTAAAATCTTTCCTTTCCCAGAGATCTGACAGGTGTACTATTTTGTGTTCACTTAACTTATTTATAGTTTCCCTCTTTATATTCAAGTCATTCACCCATTCTGAATTTATCTTGGTGTAGGGTGTAAGATGTTGATCTAAACCTAATCTCTCCCATATTGTTTTCCAAATTTCCCAGCAGTTTTTGTCAAATAGTGGATTCATGTCCCAAAAGTTGGGCTCTTTGGGTTTATCATACACTGTCTTGCTGATGTCATTAACCCTAAGTGTATTCCACTGATCCTCCCTTCTATCTCTTAGTCAGTACCATATTGTTTTGATGACTGCTGCTTTATAGTACAGTTTAATATCTGGTACTGCTAGGCCCCCTTCCTTCACATTGTTTTGGATACTTTTATTCTAGCTATATATTTTTAAAGTAAATATCTAGTTAAAGCTAATCAATGCTAATTGGTTAGTCGATACAAAGAAGAAAGCAAATGGTCAACTGATTGTTTAGTCATTTCTTTCAGCCATGTCCAACTCTACATGACTCCATTTGGGATTTTCTTGGCAAAGATACTAGAATAGTTTGCCATTTCCTTCTCCAGCTCATTTTACAGATAAGAAAACTGAGGCAAACAGGGTAAAGTGACTTGCCCAGGGTCACACAGCTAGAAAGGGTCAGAGGCCAGATTTGAACTCAAGAAGATGAATTTTTCTGACTCCAGGCCCAGTACCCTTTGGTCTATGTCTCCACCAAGCAGCCCAGTAGAAGCATAGTAGGAATTTAATAAATGCTAGTTGACTTATTGGCATGTATGAGTATATGATGGCAAAAGGCTGAATATTGGCTACATGTTACTTTGTTTTAGGAGGAAGGTAAGTCAAGGGAGTAGTTACAAGCCTAGAGCTCTAATACATGTGTACACCGGGTTGAATAAGAGTTGAGTTAACACAGGTTGCATTAAGGAAATTAGTCATGGCTTTCAATGACCTCGAGCTTCTATTTAAAACATAAGCCACTAAAAATGCCTACATTTTCTAAGTTATGCTGCATGGTTGAAAATCACGGAATGCCACAGTCTTCAAGTTATCAATATTGTAAGTAGCCCAAAGGACAAGGTAAACAAGTTCAAGGGGCTTAAATAGACTGTAATATATTTCCTATAGTGACCAGTGCATGAGAAGTGATATAAGTAAGTAAATACAGGAAATGTATTTATTAATTTTTTTAATTAAAAAAAAAACAACCCTCACCTTCTATCAATTCTAAGACAGAAGAGTTAGGGCTAGGCAGTTGAGATTAAGTGACTTGCTCAAAGTCACACACCTAGGAAGTATCTGAGGTCAGATTTGAACCCAAGATCTGCTATCTCCATGTTTGGCTCTCTATCCGCTGAGTCACCTAGATGTCCCAAAGACTACATATTTTAAAAGGGGACAAAAGCTTGACTCTAGAAAAGAGTTGGGAAAATACAAAATTTTCCCTTCTTTGCAGAAGTAGAGAGAACAATGGGTGTGAAATATCGCATAAACTGTCAGATAAAATTGTCATTGATTGATGGCAAAGAGTTGGAAATTGAGGGGATATCCCTCAATTTATGAATGGCTGAACAAATTGTGGTGCATGTTGGTGATGGAACACTATTGTGCTATAAGAAATGATAAACAAGATGATTTCAGAAAAATCTGGGAAGATCTATATGAACTGATGCAGAGCAAAATAAACAGAACTGGGAAAACATTGTACATAATAATAGCAATATTTTATAATGTTTATCTGTGAAAACTTGGCTATTCTCAACAATGCAATGATCTGGGACAATCCTAAAAAACTCATGATGGGGAATGATCTCCACCTCCAAAAAAATAATATCATCTTTCACATCAGTGTATTTACGGTTTATGTTGGGGGTTTGGTTCTGTATGAGTATGCTCCTGCAACAATGACCAATATGGAAGTGTGTTTGCTTGACAATAAAAATAAAATTAAAAAAACCCCTCTATTACAAAAGATGATTCCAGTGGGATGGTGGGGGGAGGTATATTTGGAAATGTAGGTCATATAAAAACAGAAGATAGTAATAGAGAGTCAAAGTGCCACAGTATAGGAAAGGACTTCAGAGTCTGTAAGACTTGGATTAAAATCCCATTTCTGATACATGTTCTGATACACTGTACTACGTATCAATTTTACTTTCTAGTAGAAGACACTTTACTCCCAAGGCCAGAGGTGTCAAACACAATTCCTTACAATTATATTGCAGCAGTACTCTTGAGTGATTAAAATGTAATCAGGAAATATTTAACAAAATAAATAAAAATACAATCAAACATAGATCATGTTAATCTGTGGTTTCCTAAATCATGCTGCTGAAGGGATCTTTATGTACCCTTTCTATTTGAGTTAGACATCCTGGCCAATACCCTAAGACTGTTGTAGAATAATTGACAAAGAAACATTAGGAGAAGTTGAAGAAAAAATCATTGAAAAAGAGGGTAGGGTGGTCAAGTGTGAAATTAGTGAAAATAAAGATGTATTCATTTTCCCCTCTAGCAACAGTTTAAAAATCTCCAATCTGAACCAACCCCATTCATATTATTCTATAAGTAAATGGTTCTTAATTGCATTAATGAATGAGAGAAGAATAAAGCCAGAGAGAGGAAGTATGATTAGTCCAAGGTCAAGGTATTGGTTGGTAGCACACCCTGAGCTAAAGCAAGGTCTCTTAACTTTCATTCTGGGGCTCTCTACTACGCCACACTGGGATATATTTTATTATCTCCTTATTCTTTGTAGGTAGGGAGAATCTGCCTCAGTCTGAACCTCTTATCTCTAGGTGGATCCTCTGTGCCTGAGGAAATCATTTAGAAAGGGAAGCTGGGTGAACAAATCCAGAAATTTTGCCACAGAAATTATTTAACACTTTCCCCCCAAGCCCAACAAACACACACATGACTTTCTGGAGCCCAAACTGGACAGGATGCAAGGATCCTATCTGTGGAGTTGGGCAGTATCAATTCTATTTTTTTATGCTTCTTTTCTTCTCTTTGTGATTAAGGCTCCTGGAAGCAAGATGGCCATCAATAGGTACCATAAGCATGACCAGCAAGCTCAATTGGAGATGCTAGATTGAGTAGCAAAGAACAGACACTGCACTAGGACCAGTATTGCTCAGAATCAGTTGAGAACCTGATCAGTTGTTCAATCATGGCCAACCCTTCATGAGCCCATGGACGATAGCATACCAGGTCTTTCCATCCTCTTCTACCTTTCGAAGTCTGTCCAAGTTCATGTTTGTTGTTTCCATGACACTATCCATCCATCTCATTCTCTGCTATCACCTTCTCTTTTTGCTTTCAATCTTTCCCAACATCAAGATCTTTTCCAATGAGTTCTGTCTTCTCATTATAAGACCAAAGTATTCAAGCTTCAGCTTCAGTATTTGACCTTCCAGTGAATAGCCTGAATTAATGTATTTGAATATTGAATACTTATTGTAACTATGAATTTGTGACTGATGGGACTAGGAAAGGAGGGGAGGTGGTATAGTAATTACATTTTTCCTCTTTCCTATAACACATGAATCTAAGATGGGAAGGGAGAGGTGGGGAGAAGTGAATTCTCTTCCTCTTACTAAGCCACAAGTGAAAATATCCCCTTCTCACTGAATATCTGAGGACTGAGAGTTTATATTTATTTTCTATTTTAATTACATGCTATGTTTGTGAAATCCATATGATCACATACAGAGTGTTTGAATCTATAGATGCCAAGGGAAAAGATATGAAAGAGGGTTAAATTCTCATAAGGGGTAGGGGTAATGCGTAGAAAATATAAATAGATTTCATATTTTAATATCTGATTAATATGTCATTTCCTAAACTAGATTGAAATTAGGTTAGATTCCCTGTAGCAGTGCAGTCCTCTTGATTCTATTTAAGGATTCCACTGTCAGCTCAATACCACCCTCGTATCCCCAGTGATCTCAAGATTATGGGAAGTTATTAGTACCTCCACCCTGAAAGAATAAAAAGAATCAAAAAAGCTGAAATTGAATCCTGTGAAATTATAATGACCAAGATTTGTTCCAAAGAAGAAATATTCTTTGTGAGAAATTTGAAAATTAGTTTCTCCTGATTCTTTTTAGAAATGAGGGATTCTACAGGTATAGAACACCACATATAATATCACTGACATGTTGGCTAGTTTTGTTGAATTGACTTTTCCCCCTTTTTTATTATTTATTATAAGAGATGGTGGAGAAAGAAGGCACATATTGGAAAATGTCAGTGACATAAAAACAAAAGAAATAAATAAATCTTTTCAAAAAGTAGTTCTTTCTCCCCATAGAATGTAAAAAGAATAATAATGCATAATAAGTTTAGGGATACACATAAGATTTGTGATATATAATTTCAAAGAGGCATAAATGGGAAATTTTTATGTTCTTTCCTTAATTTTTATTACTCGAGCTCAGGGCCAATCCTTCTGCAACTTTTGGCTAACTGAAAACCAGTCTTCTGTTAATATTAATCTGATCTGACCAAAAATCCAACTAACGAAATAAGGGAAGACGATTTTATATTACTTAGAAACCAAAGGAGAGCCAAAATGATTTAGTTATTTGTTAGCTCCCCTAGCTAACTATGGAAGAAAGAACTTCCCTAAACTTCTTCTCCTTCAAATAGCCACCAAAAGTAGTTTAATCTGTAACTCGATTTAGTTTACCTATAAAGTCCATTTAATTAAGTTTGTTTATGATGAGATTATAATCCTGCCTAATTTTTTTCAAATTTTATGACCACTGAAGGATGCATGGGCTTATTATGAATCTGTTTTTTCTTTACCTTTTATGACCTAAGAAGAATGTGCAAGATTACAATACATAAAAGAATTATTTCTCTGTCACTCTGATGTAATTTTGTCTATAAGTAGCCTTTTTAGAATCCTAATCTTTGTTCAGATTTATTGTTTTGTCTGAGATCTGAACCTATGATTAAGCATAATAATAAAACCTAGGTTTTTCTTAACTCTGTAATTTCTGCTTTGTGGTAGTTTTATTTCAGCAGCAGATACCTACCACATTAACTCAAAGAGGAGATATTTTTGCCATAATAAAGGCAACATGAATGTAGCAGAAAGTAATTTGCACAAGGAGTCTGAGTGGAATCCAGTTCTGACACTTAATGCCCAAATGACCCTGAGTGAGATTCTATTCACTCATTCTCAAAATGAGCATAATAATACTTGCACTACCTACTTTGTAGAATTGTTGTAAGGGAAGCATCGTAGAAACCACAAAGTGCTACACAAATGAGAGTTATTATCAATAGGTAAATATGATTCTGTCACTTGGCAATGAATAGTGACTTAAAGTTAACAAAACTCATGTGATTATTAATGCTCCTAAAAATTGAGATTGCTGAGGCCTTAAGGAGATGGATTTTATTGAATGAGATGTTTGTAATTAGCTTATTGACTGTTCTCATAAATGGTGTTTCTAAAATGCTCAAAAATAATTTATAATCTAAAGTATCCTGCAGATGTTTATCATTCTATTTATATTATTAAGAGCTCGGTATCTCCATCTGGAAGGGACCTTAAAAATCATCTTATCTGTTTTTCAGATGAAGAAACTGAAATCCTAGAAAAATCAAATCACTTTCCCTAGGTCCTATGCTTTCCCCACTGTAATAACTGGCATTTATATTGCTTTGAAGTTTGCAAAGTATTTTGTAAATATTATTTCATTTTATCACAATGGCCCTGGGGGGTGGATGCTATCATTCTTTTAATAATTATTGTTGTTATCTCCATTTTCAGATGAGGAAACTGAGGCAAGCAGAGGTTAAGTGACTTGCCTATGGTCACAAGGCTATTAAGTATCCGAGGCTGAATCTGAACTCAGTTCTTCCTGATTCCAAGGTTTTGTGTATTGTGATTGGCACTATACCAATCAGTTGCACTATTTAATTGGACTATCTTATTTAAGGTTCATAAATTTGCTTTTAAAATATTTTGATAATTTTATTTTAATATAATTGATTTCTCGTGATTCTATTTTGTGTAGTTTTAAGCATTATTTTGAGGAGTCAATGGACTTTACGAAACTGCCATGGTGGTCCATCACACACACACACACACACACACACACACACACAACCCCTGGTAAAAAAAAAAAGAGTTCTGAAATGAATAAAAATAAATCAGGATAACAGACTTTGTCCCAAATGACCATAAAATCATAGATCCAGAGTTGCAGAATTTTCTCTGGCTGTCTCCCATGCCTGGAACACTCTCTCCTTTCATCTCTGACTACTGACCTCCTTGGCTTCTGTTAAATTCCAACCAAAAATCCTTCCTTCTACAGAAAGGCTTCTAATTCTTAACTAATGGGTCTCTTAATTTGAATGCCTTTCCTCTGTTCATTATTTTCTATTTATCCTTGTTTTGTCTAAATTTGCTTGCTTGTTGGCTCCCCTGTTAGACTGTAAGCTCTTTGAAGTCAGGGATTGTCTTTTGCCTCCTTTTGTATCCCCAGAACTTAGCACACCATAGGCACTTAATGAACGTTTATTGAATCAAAACTAATCCAAATCACTTATTTTACAAATTGGGAAACCAAGGCCCAGAAAATGAAATTACTTGCTTAAGGCCTCACAAGTGGCAGAGCTAAGATTCAAACTCAGTTCCTCCTCCTTCTTCCTTCCCAGATTTTAAATTAAACATTCCAGATGAAATGAGGATTTGCTATATTTGGCTTCTGAAAGGGATCCTTTAAATATAACATTTCTATGGCCACGGAAAGCAAAGAATTACAAAGAATGCATTTTGCCAGGTCTGGAATCTGATACCAAGTCTTCAAGTTCAAGATCGTTTCATTTTTTCTTCATAGAAACATTTTTCTTTTAAGTCAGGCAAGGAGATCCCCATTTCTGCCTATCAGTGGGCCACTCATCTCCCAATAAGCTTGAGGGCTCAGAAGAAAAGTAGACAGAGACAAGAGATAATCCCAGGGAATTTTCACAGCATTGACTCATCACAAGCAGGAAGGATGAAGGGAGAACAAAGCCCTCAGCTAGGGCTTTCTTTCTTTGCTGTTGGACTCTGATGCAATCAAAGAGGGTTCTTGCCTCTTAAGCTGAAGGAGAGACAGAGAGTCTATTCGTTGCCACATCAGCTTTAAAATTGCAGTCAAAGCTGAGAAATAGCTGTTAAATTCGTTAAACAATGACACAGCACCTATTAAACACTAGGTCCTATTAGATTAAAAAAAAAAAAAAACAGCCTCGTCTCTACCCTCAAAGGGTTTTCAGTCTAATGGAGAAAACATAGAACATGAACATAAAATAGCATGATACAACGGTTTTGTTCAGTCATGTCTGACTTCATGACCCCATCTGGGGTTTTCTTGGCAAAGATACTGGAGTGGTTTGCCATTTCCTTCTCCAGCTCATTCGACAGATAAGGAAACGAAGGCAAGCTGAGTTAAGTGACTTATTCAGGGACAAACAGCTAGTAAATATCTGAGGCCAGATTTGAACTCAAGAAGGTGAGTCTCCCTGGCTCCAGGTTCTGTACACCCCCCAGTTGCCCAGGATACAGGGGTAAGTAATTCTAATGGTTCCTTTATCAAGTGAGACTGTTTCCTTGATTGAGTTGTCATTAAAGGTGTAAAATAGATGTGAACCATTCCTGCACACATCTATTAAATCTATCAAAGGTCTACACTAGGTATTAATTGAAAGAAAGTAAAGGAACTGCCTTGTGGTTGAATAGAGGTACTCAGCCATACCCTGTGAGGCAATGGATAAAATAAGTCAGCCCCAACTCTGAATCCAGCATTCCTTATTGCAGGCCAGACTGCTGAGGGAGAAGCTCCAATCAAGCTCTAGAGAGTGACTCATCTCAGGAGGGATGGTAGAAGGAACAGTCTCCATCCCCTCACTCTGTCCTTGATCAGAGAAAAACTTCATGACCATCAAAAGGTCAGAAATTTTAGACTCCTCATCAGAATTGGTAGCAGTGTCCCTGGAGCAATATTGGTTGAAGACAAGAAGACTTACTGAAGAAAGGCAGCTTCAGGACTCTAAGGGCACCGACCCTCAAAGGGAAGGCACTATCTATCATTAAGGATGGGGGAAGGCTTCTTGTAAAGGTAGCATTTTAGTAGAAATTTGAAGGAAGCCAGGAGGGAAAGACAAGGAGGGAAAATATTCCCAGGATGGGATACAGCCAGTAAAAATGCAAAATGGTGGGAGATGAGGTATCTTGTGCCAGAAAGAACAAAGAACAAAGAGTCACTAAATTGTAGGTGAAATAGCTTGCCTAAGGTTGGGCTATCTCCAGGCAACTGTGAAGACAGTAGACTTCAGCCTATTCTTTCCCTCCATAGCTCCCTCTATTCCACAGAGAAATCCCCACTTCCCTATCCCCATCCCCTTTCCCTCTTTCCTTTCTTATAAGACCAGTTTCTTACCTGCCCTCAGTTGGCAAGAAGTAAAACTCTCTTCCTCCCTTCCTCCCCTCTGAATAATAATTCCAATATTACTTTCTCCCCTGAACAAAAACACCAGGGCAGCTAGATGGCACAATGGATTGAGTGAGGAGCCTGGAGTCAGGAAGATTCATCTTCCTAAATTCAAATCTGGTCTCAGATACTTCCTAGTTGTATGACCCTGGGCAGGTCACTTTACCCTGTTTACTTTAGTTTTCTTATCTACAAAACGAGTTGGAAAAGGAAATGGCAAACCTCAAGAAAACCACAAATGTAGACACAAAGAGTTGGACATGGACAACTAAACAACACCTTTTCCCATCCCCACCTTCATTCTGCTTGTATAGGAGAGACCCCAGCTGACCTATTAATATAGTAGTGAGAGCACAAGACGCCAAATCATTCAGTTGGACTAAATGGCTTTTAGAGGTCCTTAGCAACTCTGAGAATTTATTCCCTTGGTCACTAGAGTAACACATTTCCCTATCCTCTCTATTGAATTTATCTTTATTCTTATATTTTCTTTATATCATGACTTAAAAAATTGATTTGAGGGCTTATTTCAATGGTCTGCCTCAGTTCAGACTGTTTGCCCCCAGGCTGTGGTTGGCCAGAGTGCCAGATTTTCTCATTATGGCTCCCTTGGGTGGCTCTCCTAGTACCTTATTGAGTTCTGGGCTGTATCTGTTCAGGGTTGATTATCAGTCAGGCAAGCAATCCACAAGCATTTACTCACTATTTAGTAGATGTTAAGCACTGGGTCAGGCTCTGGTAATACCAAGGCAAAAAACAAAAACAAAAAACCCAGAAAACAGCCCTTTCTTTAGGGACTTTACAGGGACAATGACACACACTTACAAAATGCACAAATAGATAAAAGATGGTTTTCTCTAAACCAAGGTTATAAAGTCATTTCCTAGAATAGCTTCCTCACTAATGGAGAACACGTAAACAGCAAAGGGTCAGGCCAGAGAGGAGGGCCTTGGAATCAAGCTGCGTTGTATATGGAAGGTAATGTCCAAACCTCTTCTATGTCTGGAGAGCAAACAAAAGAAAGAGAAAACGCTATATTTAATTTTTTTAAAAACCACCTTGAAACAAAAATGCTTAAGAAATGAAATTGTCTGCACCCCCTCAGAATCCATTCTTTTTTCATTCAGAAGCATTTTTACAACCCCAATAATGACCATGACTCATTCCTTAGTTTGAAGAAGAAAACAAGGGGAATGGGGGGGGGGTAGAGGAGGGGAAAAAGGAATCCAGACATTAACATTCTTTTAATGTCTACCAATCCCCAAACACACATTTTAAGCAGAATTCCTCTGGCTTCCCAGAATGTCTTAATTTTATGATTTCATGACTCATTAGAAAGCAGAATTCTGAACCCTATAGGAAGGGGCAGCTGTAAGCACAGCTTTATGGATACCCAAGGACTGAAGGAATGGAGGAAGCACCTTAAAATAGCAAAGAAGAATTTTAGAGTTAGAAAGGACCTTATCTATCACCTGGGCCAACCTTAAAGGTAAAAAAAAAAAGAGATCACATTTTCACTTTCTTTCCTCCTTTCTTTTTTCCTTTTTTCTCTTTCTTTCACCGCCTCCATCCTTCCCTTCCCTCCATTTCTTTTTTCTCTTCTCTCCTTCCTAATCCTTTTCTTCTTCCTTCCCTTCCTCTTTTCCTTCTTCTCTCTTCTCATTTCATTTCTTTCTAATTATTTCCTCCCTCCCTTCCTCTGTTCCTTCCTTCCTTCTTCCTTCCTCCTTTCCTTCCTTCCTTCCTCCTTTCCTTCCTTCCTCCTTTCCTTCTTCCTTCCTTCT
>NC_058133.1:278044534-278106411 GCF_016433145.1 Gracilinanus agilis | reverse complement strand
CCTTCCTTCCTTCCTTATTTCCTTCCTTCCTTCCTTATTTCCTTCCTTCCTTCCTTCTTTCCTTCCTTCCTTCCTTCCTTCCTTCCTTCCTTCCTTCCTTCCTTCCTTCCTTCCTTCTTCCTTTCCCTTCCCATGGTTTCAGTAATGCTTCACCCCCTCCAGTTTTGCTTTGAAACCTCGGTGCGGAAGAGTTAACAGAGGTCATGTCAGTCTAAAATAGCCTGGTTCCCCTTACAAGCTGGGTTGCCTTAGGTCACCAGGATACAATTCCCTTCCCCTGTCCTACAAAGCCCTGGTTCACAAAAATCCCCAATCTTTGCCAAGATTCTTTGCAATGTAGAACAGACTTACCTGTTTTTATGCATTGCTTAACTAATTATTTTTAAAAAGAGCAGCCAACTTGGAACAGAATGTTTTTCTTTGAGAAAGAACTTTTCTTCCTTCTCTTTTTCTTTCTTCACCCCCTCCCCTTCCTTCCCTCACCCCTCACCCCTCTTGTGGGCCCACCCGGCCTCCTTCCTCCTTCCCCCAGTGCTTGCCTTGGCATTCCAAATTGGTTTTCGATATCTGACACCTCTTGAAAGTGTAGTTTGGCAAACAAGTCCTGAAATCCACTCCAGCCCTCCAGGCCTGCATTGGGGGCTGCTGTGAAAACACCTGGACATCCCTCTGACTGGACAAAAACCAGAACCCCACCTTTTTTTTTAACAAAATAACAACCTGCCCTCCCCTCCCCTCTAGCTCCTTGGAAATGGAACTGAAATAAAGCCCTTGTTGCTTTAAAAGCAGGTGGACCAGGTACACAGGGGTAGGCAGTGACTCAGTGGACATCAAATCTTGAGAAAGGGAATTCTGCTGTCAGCAGCCCATCTGTGCCTTGGGCCCCACCTTCCTCCTGCTCCCTTCTCCATCCTGGGTCGTCAGCCAATCAGGGGCCCCTCCCTATGCTGAAAAACTTCTGTAGCTTCCTCAAGGCCAGCCAGATGGTCAGCCTCAATTGAGAAATTCCTGATAATTACAAAAGAAATCTCCGAAGACTGTTCTTAAAGCAGGAGTTCTTAACTTTTTTGGAAAACAGACTCCTTTGGCAGTCTGGGGGGAGTCTATGAACCCCTTCTCGAAATATTTTTAAATGCATCAAATCAAACACATAGGATTACAAAGGAAACCAAATATATTGAAATACAGTTGTTCAAATATTTTTAAAGCATGTTGGTGAATGTCCTTTGCCTCAAGGAAGGCTGATCTTTTTCAGTTTCCTTCTGTCCCAGGAACAGAGTTCATTCCCCAGAGCTTGGTTTTCACTTGTTCTGTATAAAGTAACAAACAATTTGTCTAAAAACAAGTTTTAGGATGTGGAACCCACTTTATTGATGGGAACTGGATAACCAAACCTGTTAAAACCCATTATCAAGTAGAAAAATGTGCCAAAGGTATACACTCATCTTGCTGAATGGAGAAATGGACACACACTCATAGTCACTCACATTCATATACATTAACTCAGTCATAATCACACAGTTATCCACACACAATCGTTCATACCTGCTTGCCAAACCCAACTTTGTGCTATCACCAGTCACATTTTCTACTTCTCGTCTCTTGCGGCTAAAAACTACCTGTTTGATGGCCCCTTGTCTGTCATCCATCATCCATCTCCTGCCCACTAAGTGTGGTGTTCCCCAGGGCCTCTCCTAAAAGCTTTTCTCTCTTCTTTCCATATAGGTATCCCATCCATATCTCAACTTCTCCCATTGCAGTTTTGATATATGGTGGATCAGTGTAAGAAATTAAATGAGAATTTGGGGGGAGTCTTGAAGAAGCCAAAGACAATATGTGAAGTTCAGTAGACAACACAGAAAAGTTAAGAAACTGAGAAATGCAAAAAATACATGTATTGTATAATAACAACATATTTTATCTTTTAATGCCATAAATGTGCACAATTACTTTTTTGAGTTAAAATATGAAAAAAGTTAGAGTTTGCAAAAAAGAATGGGGAAAGCCAGCAGATGACACCCTAAGGCTGGAAATGTTAAAATCGACCTACATCTAGCCTATAACCAAATACTTAACCCAAATTTTACAATAAGGTACCTCATAAAGGAAAAAGAAAAAAATCAGATTTCTGCTCTGATATGAAGGGAGGGCCAAAAAAAATTTACATAGATTTTCTAGATCAAAGGGGCACCACTCCCCTAACCCCCACAATGTGGAAGGGATACTTGTACTGTCTCTTATTGATCTCATAGAGATCATATGATTCAATTATCTTCCATAGATAGATTCAATTATCTTCTCCATGCAGATGATGCTAAAATCCATAGATGATGCCTCTTATTTATGACGACTAAATCTTGTCCTCACATAGATGTTTACATGTTGTCTCCCCTGTTCGAATGTAAGCTCCTTGAAGTCAGGAACTATGATGATGCCTTTCTGGGTCTTGGGAAAGTTTCCGGCACATGGTAAATACTAAATAAAAGCCTGAATTATTTTCTTGAACTTCAGGTAGCTATCAGCAATTGCTCTACCTCAGGGGTCGCCAACATATGGCTCTCAAGCCATATCTGGCTCTTTTGAGGGCCAGATATGGCTCTTTCTGTAGGAGCCATAAAGTCAATTTTTTTCAGGCACTGTTACAGGAGCGCGCACTGTGAGCACTGTATGGCTCTCACGAAATTACATTTTTTAAAATGTGGTGTTTATGGCTCTCACGGCCAAAAATGTTGCCGACCCCTGCTCTACCTGGATGTTCCCCTGGCATCTCAAGATCGATGTGTCCAAAACAAAACTATTTGTGTCTCTCCTTAAATCCATCACTCTGCTAGACTTCAACATTTACATCTGGGGGACCTCCATTCTTCTCTAGTCCCATTGGGTTGAAACCCCAGTCATCTACTCCCTCCCTCCCCTATCTAAGCAGTTGCCAAATCTTAGAATTAAGCACTGTCTATATCAAAGGTAGCAATTTCTCAGTGCTCTAGGCAATGCTCTCAAACAACTAGAAAAGCAGAGAAGGCAGGGACTTGCATTAATAGGGAATTTCCTCCCTGGAAACTCCCCCACACCAATGAAATCATAGGTCTGGTCTCCATCCTATTTAAATATATTGGTAATTTTTAAAAATCACAAATGTAAAATAGCTTTAATCAAATTAATTCTACTAATATTTATTAGGCATCTACTCTGTACCAGACACTAGGGATACAAAGACAAATAAAACAGTCCTCAAGGAGCAGTAAGGTAGTAAGACATTGGCTTACAAATGTTATCATTATCTCTTTGCAACATGAAGAAGTCGGATGTCACTATATGCACTTTATAGATGGAAAAATCAAGGCACAAAAAAATTGAAGCAGTTTTTTAATGACTTTGAAAGACCCAGAATTGTATACCATCTTTGGATCTCTTTGGCTTAGCCTGTTAGAACTTTATACTAATGAGACCAAAGTCATGAGTTCAACCCTTAAGGTGACCAGATAATTATGTTCTATTCCATGGTTGAAGTCTACATCCCCAACCCTGGCTAATCATCTTTTGAATGTATACCCTTCCTTAATTATAAGGAAGATTAAGTGAAAGAATGTAGATGGATCAGTGAAAAACCTTCCCTACTGTTAGAAGAATAATTCCAAATGAAAATATCTTATTCATTCTCAGTCAGCAGTATCTTTTTTGTATAGGAAGGACAAACATTAAAAACCATATTAATAGTACTCCAGAGGGTTTGTCTAGCATCCCACGTGTCTTGTGAAGTGGCAGCAACAGATCCTCTAGAGATAGCCAGTTGCCTTAAGCTGAAGGCTCTCAAAGACTCCATTTTGTTGTAGAGTCATTTTGGTCATGTCTGACTCTTATAATCTCATTTGGGGTTTTCGTGGCAGAGATACTGGAGTGGTTTTCCATTTCCATCTCCAGCTCATTTTTCAGATGAGGAAACGGAGGCAAACAGGGTTAAGTAACTTGCCCAGAGTCACACAGTTAGCAAATACCTGAGGCTAGATTTGAACTTAGGAAGATGAGTCTTCCTGACTCCAGAGCAACTGCTCTCTCCACTTCACCACCTACCTGCACCATTGTACTAAACATATTGGATATTTCATACTGGAATGAATTGAAAAGCAAACAAACCTCACTTTGCGCTCCTACCTACTTCAGTAGCAACTTCTAAAGCATTCTTTTGGAGTATATACCTGGACCTGAAAGGCCCCAAGTTGAGCCAGACCGCCCATTACCTGGGATTTCCCATTTATCAAGGTCTAAAATCTCAGGCTTGGAAACATCCATCTTGACTTGGAAAAGAAAGTTGTGAGCGCCATTTGTGTCTGGCAAAAGGCATAACTTTTCTTTGGCTCCAGACCCATGTTCCAAACACTTGGATTTATGTATAGACGTATCTATTTGCAGATAATTTGTCTGACTCCTTATTATCCCCGTAATTGTGCTAAATATTACTGTGTAGGCAGCAGCATACCAAAACTCTTGCCAAATAGATGAACATATCGGACCTGCCCCCATCTCCTTCTCTTCTTCCCACCACCCCCCACTGCCCTGTTTCCTCTCCAATAAAAGTCCCTTGAAGAAAAAAGGTAAAGCCATAAATAAAGGGAGACACTCTTTCTTTTACAAAATGAGTTATTTAAAGAACAAACCAGATGGTAGAAATCGACATTTTCCCTTGGTCATCACTTTTGAAAAGATAGTGTGTGTGTGTGTGTGTGTGTGTGTGTGTGTGTGTGTGTGTGTGTGTAATATTTTTTCCCCTTCCCATGGAGACCATTCTTTAAAATGAGAACATTTCTGCAAGTGGTTGTGATGCCTCTGTACTTCCCCTGGCAGGCTCAGGAACTATGACAGCATGCTGTACGTGCTCCCAGCAAACAAAGTTCCCATCATCTTTCCCTTCTCAAACAGTTTTTGGGCCCTGATGCTAAATATACCAGACATCTCTGGATATAGCAATGACTCATTTATCTGGTGTCATCATAAAATGAGTAGTGAGTACTCTACCCGAGTTTCCCAGGTAACTAAAGAAGAACCGACTTTTTTTTTTTTCATCCTAAATCGTTTTAGATGGAAAACTTTCTAAAACTTATTACATGCATCCAAACCTTCCTAAACAGAGTGTGCCAAGTGTGATTTAGCCTTTTTGAGATGACTCAGCATCATTATGATGGATATTAATTACTTAACGGGGCTGTAATACACACATGCTTTGGAGGATGTTTGAAAGCACACATAGTATTTTTTTTTTTAGGCAATGGGGGTCAAGTGACTTGCCCAGGGTCACACAGCTGGGAAGTGTCCGAAGTCAGATTTGAACCTAGGACCTCCCATCTCTAGGCCTGGCTCTCAATCCACTGAGCTACCCAGCTGCCCCCGGCACACATAGTATTTTGTAGCTATCTTAAATGGGTCCAGACTTCTGGCACTTTTTTTTAAACCCTTACCTTCTGTCTAAGAATCAATAGTAGATATTGGTACTAAGGCAGAAGACTGGTAAGGGCTAGGCAATGGGGGTCAAGTGACTTGCCCAGGGTCACACAGCTGGGAAGTGTCTGAGGCCAGATTTGAACCCAGGACTTCCTGTCTCTGGGCATGACTCTCAATCCACTGAGCCACCCAGTTGCCCCTTTCTGGGACTTTTATTGTTATCCCTTTTCTTCTCTCTACTGTCACCTTTTACTATTGTTAGCATGCTGAGGGGTTAACACCAGAGGCAAAGAATGAAGAGACAGTAGCCCCAGGATAGCAAGAGATTTTTATGCTTCTGTACCCTGCAGGGTAGGATAGGACCAGCTGGGTTATAGCCATTGAGGGACAGACTGATGTCCTGGTATACAGTGTGGTGTGGTTCATGCTGAATGACTACAGATGTTCTCAATTTTCCCCTAAATTTCTTTCCTGGGTCTCTAGTTTATTTGTCTTTCATTTTCCAAGAGGACCATTGGCATTATGGTATTGGGGTAAAAAAGTGGATGATGGGTGATGTCTTGATTTGCCTGCGTATTGCATTTAAGTGAGGTGAGTTGCACAAGGTCATCAACCTCATTCCCTCTTCCAGAGCCATCAAAGTCCAATGACAAGACAAAAATCAGGACAACTGGTGATGGCCAGGGATGCAGTGAATGATGTTGGTGTCTTCAATGTCTTACCAAGTTCTAAGGTTTCCACAGTGCCTGCTTCAACTACCTTCATGGTCATTGGAACAAATTGTTCTCATCTACCCATTCTATCAGAGAAAGTCTGCCCCTGCTTGGGGTAGATGTCTCTCCCCAAGAGGTATGAGTAAAACCGCTGAGATGGTTTTACCAGGATGTGGCTTCCGTGTCTACTACAGCTTCTTGGAGTCACAGGTAAGAATTGAATAACAAGGGAAAACCAAAGAAAGATGAGCAGCCCTAGAAAGGGCTTGATAAGCCCTTACACCAGAGGTGCTAGTCCTTCCTGACATCTTATACATCCTACAGTGTCTTTAGCACTGTAGCACACTGTATCCTCGTAGGAGCAGTTTCCTAGGATGATGACTGAGGGAACTAGCTTTGGACAAAGATCCATTTGGCCTGCCCTCAACAACTCTTAATAGCTATCATTACTCCCCTAAGCTATTTTTCTTTATGTGAAAAAAAAGAAAAACTAAAGTTGTTTTTAGCTAATTCTCAAATGGGGTGCTTCTCCAATTTCCTCGCCACCTTGATCACCTTCCTCCATATTTCACCATATTCCAACATGCAAAAATATCCTGCCTAAACTGTGACATCTAGAAATGGATACAGTCCTCAGGTGTGGTCTGATCAGAGCCAAGTAGAGACACTTTTGTTAATACAATCCAAGATTGCCTTAGGTTTGTTGCTATGGTGGTGGTGGTGGTTGTTAACATATCATACCATCTATTTGTTGCATTTGCAAGCCACTAAAAGCCCTACAGCTTCTTTACAGGATAAAAATGCTGATCAGAAAAGGGACAAGAGCAGAGCCAATTTTCCCTTCACTAGAGTTTTCTTCAGTGTGGACATCCATCCATTAAAGTCATTAAGTCAGCCAATAAATATTTATCAGGCACTGACTATGTCAGGCACTGTGTTAAATGCTTGGGATACAAAGAAAAGTAAAAGTCTCTGTCCTCAAGGAGTTCACAATCTAATGAACATTTTGGATATAGTATTATAACTAGCTCTGAACTCACTTAATTGTCTCATAATCTAATCCACATTTCCTTGGTCTTGTCCTCAGTAATATTGAGAGAGACTATCAAATGCCTTCCTAAAATTAACATAAACCCTAAGGCAGCATGGTAGGATGGGAAGAATGTTTGGCTGCCAGATAAGACATGAACCTGATTTCCAGCTCTACCACTTTGGGGCTGTGTGATTATATCATTTCAATTCTAAATTTCATTTTCTTCATTCAAAAAAAATGGGGACAATAGAACTTGTATTAATTACCTCACAGGGCTGTCACAAGGAAAGTGCTTTTTATAAACTTTAAAGTTCTATATAAATGTAAATTAATATCATTATCTTATTGTCATTATTATTTTCTTCATCCTGCATATCTTGGATGGAATTCTGAAAGAAAGAAGGAAAGAATAAATGGAATAGTAAGCACTTACCATGTGTAGAACACAGTTCCAAGTTCTGGTGATACAAATAGAAAATTATGATTGTTCCAACTCTTGAGAAACTCACTTTCTGATAGAATACAACATTAAAGGTTACAGTTATAAGACAGATAGAAAGATCTCATAGTTCTTGGGTCCAGGGGCAAAAATAAACAGCAATGCCTCTTCTTTAATGTCTTTTCCGTTGGTAAATAAATGCCAAAGACTGACAGCAAGAACTTTCTTTCCTGGGTCTTTAGTAATTGTGCCTATAGCACCTGCAAGAACAGTTGCCAGGCTGTATCTCCATAAGGGCCACTTGCCAGGATGATGACTAAGGGGGCTAGCTGGAAACATTTGTTTTTTCATATACAAACATATTATCACTGGATCAAAGAGTATGTTTAGTGATTTTTTGAGGGGACTATTCCAAATTAATTTCCAGAATGGTTAAACCATTTCATAGATCCACAAATAGTGTATTAATGTGCTTATCCTCCTATGATCCCTTTAGCAATCATCATTTACCATTTTTATCATCTTTGATAATCTCATGGGTGTGAGATGGAACGTCAGAGTTTATTTAATTTGATTATTTTTTATTATTAGTGACTTGGAGCACCTTTTTTTCAGATGGTTGTTGATAGTGTGCCTTTCTTCTTTTGAGAGCTGCCTGTTTGCATTATTTGACTACTTATTTATTGAATAATAGTTTCTAACTTCTTAGAAGTGACATCAGTGAGAGAAGTCAAGAATTTATTGTATATCCTATTTGGCAGAAACAGAGATGAGAGACGTTCAAAAGATGTCCAGTTAGTTGATGTTGTTACAACTATACCTTTCTCCATGCTAGTTTGTGATCTTTGTCAGGAACTCATTTATTTCTTACATTTGTCTAGGTGGTTTGTAGTATACTCCTACTATGATTTCACTTCTGTTTTCCCTTCTTTCTTATCTTCACTCAAATGTACTTCCTCATACCTTTCTTCTTTAGCTTATGATTTTCCTCTCACTACTGATCTTTTTGACATATCCTAATCAGCCCTCCCTTTTTTATTCCTGGGTTATACTTTTAACAGTATACTCTTCAGCTGCTGAATTTTAGTCATGAGATACAATACATCACACAAAGTGGCAGTTGAATCTTCATAACCTATAGCCTTCATATAGAGACAATGGAAGCCTTGAGTTTCATTTATGTTCCTCTTTCAGTATTTCCTGTGAGTCTCATGACACAGGTTGCTGTTTTTCTTCTACCTCTTCCAATAGAAACAGATTTTTAGGGAACAGCTGGGTGGCTCAGTGGATTGAGAGGCAGGCCTAGAGACAGAGGGTCTTAGGTTCAAATCTGGTCTTAGACACTTCCTAGCTGTGTGTCCCTGGGCAAGTCACTTGACCCCCATTGCCTAGCACTTACCACTTTGCTGCCTTGGAACAGATACAATATTGACTCCAAGACTGAAGGTAAGGGTTTTTAGAAAAAGAGAAAGAAATAGATTTTTAAGAACAATATGTGAAAGGTGCAAAGAGGCAAATTTAGGCTCAATGTTAGGAGAAACTTCCTAACAATTAGAAACATCCCCTACTTGTATATCTCAGTACTACTATATTCTATATTTATGCCTATTCTTTCCAAGGATATTATATGTACTTGTTGGAAAATGCTTCCCAGGTTTGAGGAGAGGAAATGTCTTACAGCTACTGTACTTACAATATTATCTTAGTACATATCTTTGCTAAGAGAAAATTGCATCCAATGGCTGACTGTTAATGGAAATCACAGTGGTGGGGACTCATAAAATATAGTAGTAGGAGCAAAGAGCATAGAGCAACCCTAGAACTTACAGAAGCAGTTTTGCTTTGAGTTATTCCTCCTAACCCCATGAGTGTGAACAGAAGAATGCCTCTAAAGGGGTAAAAAGCAATAGAGATATTTTGAAAATTTTGAAAACAACAGAGATATCAGTTGGGCAAAACGTTCCCTATTCATCCAAATTAAGCTTTTTAAAAACTTATTGTTTGATCTGAAAGAGCAAGAAGTTTTAGCTGGAGGTTTATACAAGGGGGCTGCCTTGATAAAAATGGAGGAAATGTATACAACCTGGTAGTTGGATTCTGACTCATGGAGTACCTGTGCTTTTCCTCTAAGAGTCATTATTCAACTATACCTTTCCCAAATCCTTTAATCATATCTCATTGGAATTTGATGCTTTTGATACTCTTATGAAGGCTTATGATGCTATAACAGAAACCACGTTCAACTCCCTCCCTCCTCCACATTCATTTGTACGGGCTGCCTTGTCAACACAGTACACAATGTTAATGGTTCCCTTGGTGATGAGTCCTAGTGGTAAGAGAATAATGTCTTGGCTGTAACCTTGGGTGCTGAGCTCTGGTGGAATGGTGCAAATCCTTATGGCATTCCAGTTTCTTTCTTCACATCTTTGAATTTTGAAGTTTTGAAGTCATGAAGGAAATCACTGTGGGAATCAGCTGGAGAAAGTCTGTTTACATTTAAAAATTGTTGAACTACTGTTGGAAAACTGAAAATCAGAAAAAGCTGTCAATGGCTTCATCTGGTCTTAAGTGACTTCAGAAGCTTTTCAAGCCTTGGAATTTCTGAATATGTCTTCCCCATGTCAAAATTCAACATTTTCAAACAAAAGTGGAAACTTAAAAATAAATTCTCAATGATCGATTGCATGTAAATGATACTATCTGGGCTGACCTCACACATGGCTAATTCTTATGGTAGCAAAATGAATGAGTCATCTTTGACCACCAATACAACAAAAAGAAGCAAAGCGAGGCTTATTTGCTCATCATCATCATTGTTAGAAAGGGAATTTAGGACACTGGAAAAAAATATTAAAAGCAGCACTGTCTCTCTCCCTGTATTATTTGGTATAGTTCTAGATATGCTGGCAATGGTCGAGACATCATAAATGTTAGCTAAAAGGAGCTGAAATTATTTCTATATACAGATCACATTATGGCCTATTTAGAAAACCCTGGGGAATCAGCAGAGAAATCAATGGAGATAATAGAATTGATAAAGTAGCATAGATCAAAATAAATCCATATCATCATTTCTACATAGCAGAAAAAGAGAGAGAGAGAGAGAGAGAGAGAGAGAGAGAGAGAGAGAGAGAGAGAGAATTTGAAAAGGAACATTATCTCTACAAAATGCACAAAATATTTGGGAAATTAAAACGTAATGAAGACAAACACAATTATCAAATTTTCTTTACAGAAATAAAGACATTAGAGAAATAAATAATTGGAGGGTGGTCATTGCTCATGGTTGGGTTGTGCCAATATATTAAAAATTATGGTTTTCCTAATTCAATTTATAGATTTAGTACAATAGCAACCAAACTTCTAAGAGGATAATTTATAGCACTAGATAAAACAATAACGAAATTCATTTGAAAGGAAAAAAAGGTCAACAATTTAAAGGGAAACATAGGAGTGAGAGGAGAACAATATTTCCAGACTTCAAACTATATTATAAAGTAGTAATCATTAAAACCAATTTTGATGGGTAAAAATAGAAATTTTGATGAGTAGAAGATAAACCAGAATCAGGAATAATTGGTCTCAATAAACTCAAGGACAGAAACTGGTTAAGGAAGGACTAGTTCCCCAAGAACTGTTGATAAAACTAAAATGAGTTTGGCAAAAAAGAGGTTTTCTATATCATATGATACAATAAATTCCAAATGGCATATGACATAAATGTTTTTAAATCACATCTTTCTGTAAAAATAGGGGGAAATGGAAGGAAAGATTGTTATTTGGTGGGGGTGCTTCTATTTATATCCTCAAGATTTAGAATGGATATTATAAAAATGAATAATATGGGAGTATGTTTTTCTTGATAATACATGTATAACCAGGGTGGGAAAAGACTTAGAATGGAGCCTGACTGACAAATCATAGCAAGTCAGGCTTACTTAATAAATGCTTCTTTTTCTTTTTTTTTTTTTAAACCCTTGTACTTCGGTGTATTGTCTCATAGGTGGAAGATTGGTAAGGGTGGGCAATGGGGGTCAAGTGACTTGCCCAGGGTCACACAGCTGGGAAGTGGCTAAGGCCGGGTTTGAACCTAGGACCTCCTGTCTCTAGGCCTGACTCTCACTCCACTGAGCTACCCAGCTGCCCCCTTAATAAATGCTTCTTGATTTGACTTGACAACAATAACTGAGAGAAAATTCTTTAATTATAAATAGAAATGGATTTGAGTCCTAATTCTATTATTAGTGGTATTTCCTTGGACTTCTCCAAGTCAAGGGGGCTTGACTTCTCTAAACCTTAATTTCCTTTCTTGTTAAATAAATGGAAGATGGATATTGTGCCTAACAAAAAAGCAAATGGCCACATATAACAGAAAGGTATAACAACTAAAATGCCCCACTCTATGTCTTGAGGGGAGTGGAGTGCCACCTTTGTGAGGATGAAGAGAATAGCTAGGGCTGGGCTATAATTGCCATACCTCTCCCTCTACCATTGTCAAATGAGATACTCAGCTTGGAAACATCCTACGCTAGATATTTGCAGACTAGGGCCATAATTCTTCTTTTAAGCTTAGGATAAAAATGATTTTCCCTGGGGTTGCTTGGGGATATGCAGAAATAATTCTACCCCAGACCTGAAGTCTAATGACATAGTCTTGGCCAGTTTAGCTCCCCTCCCACCAAATACTTATTACATGAAAGACAGTTAGAGATAGTGAGCAAATATTTATCAAAACCAATAACGAAATGAATTGGGAAAGTCATACATATTAGTTTAGGCAAGAGGGTTAGAGGACTTCTGCACTCTGAGAGAGAGATGAAATCTTACTCAACCAGAGAAGGATTCATCTTACTCTTAGCAGCCTCAGGAGTTGCAGATTCTGGGAATCAATGGATATAATGGAGTGCCCAGGTTTTCCTCACTGGCAATGATGGGGTTGGGGGTGGGGATGGTGGGTGTCTCCTATTTCCTGTTCAGAGCCTCTTCTTTCCCCATTTTCCCTTCTCCTTTCTAGTTTTTCTATCCATTATTCAGTAATCACCTCTCCCTTCAGGTATGTAATATTACAGGGCTATCGTTTGGGGAATCAACAAGCCCTCCCTGGGGGTAGAGAGGAAATACAAAGGAAAAATAATACTGCCACTACCCAGTGCCTCCCAGATTTACATTAAGGGGCAAATGAGATAATGTATACAAAAGGCTTCATGAAAGACAATATCTTATATCTTAAAAAGAGCAACAGACTCCAATTTGAGAACCAGTGCTGATTTTTTGTAACCAGGTTACAGAAGAGCATAAGGGCTAGGCAATTAGGGTTAAGTGACTTGGCCAGGATCATATAGCTAGGTCTAAGGCCAGATTTTAACCCAGGTCTGGCTCTTGATCCACTGAGCCACATAACTGCCCTCAAGAGTTGGAAGGAACCTCAGAGACAACATAGTACATTTCATCTCTCATCAAGAATTTCTGAGAAATGGTTGCACAGCCCTAGCTTCTAGTGAGAAGAAACCCCCAGCCTCACATGGCAGCTTATTTGACTTTTGGTTACTTCTGATGGTTGGAAAACTTTCTTAAATTAAGTGGACTCATTCATTGTTTCCTCTTCAGCCTTCTAAGCCCATAGAGATTAATCTAGGCCAAGGTTTCTTAAATTTTGTTGTATGATAGACCCCTTTAGCAGACTAACAAAACCTATGGACCCCTACCTCAGAATAATGTTCTTAAATGCTTTTTGCCTTCAGAAGCCTAAATTTTCTTATGTGAAAAATGAGAATAATAATATTTATGCTATGTAGGTAAATGCTGTATATAAAGAGAGCTGTAAATTTCTGACTATAAAGCTGTCTTCCTCCTCCTCTTCCTCCTCCTCCTCCTCTTCCTCTTTCTTGTCTACTAAAGCCCTAATCCATTGCTATTTAAGTATCTTATTATGGTATGGGGGTGGCCCCTAGAGTGGGAGGGGGATTCAGCTAGGTGATACAATAGAGAGAATACTGGGCCTATAATCAGGAAAATATCTTCCTGAATTTAAATCTGGCCTCGGATACTTCCTGGATGAGTGACCTGGCAAGTCACTTCACCCCGTTTGCCTCAGTTTCCTCATCTGTAAAATGAGCTGGAGAAGAAAATGGCAAACCACTCCAGAATATTTTCTAAGAAAACCCCAATGGTATCACAACGGAAAACAACTGAACAACAGGTGATCCTGGGTTCTTGAGTCTAAGTTCTACCAAGTCCTACCAAGGCATAGTCTTTGGGTATAGATTAGTTGCTGAATGAGTGAATGAATGACAGAAAAACTGCAAAGCAATGTACATAGGGTTAGGGAAACAAATAAAAAAAGTGAGAGTCTTTGATCTCAAAGAGCTCACATTTGAATGTGAGATAACACATCAGGGGGACTGGCTTTCTATCTTGATGTTAAACTAGCCACAAGACCTCTATTTGTATGACTTTCCCAATTAGTTTTACTACTTGCTTTGATAATGTTTGCTCACTATTTGTAATTGTCTTTCATATATTAAGTATTTGGTGGGATGGGAACTAAGCTGGCCAAGACACCTCTAAGCTTGGGAAGACAGCACTCAGGGCAATTTTCAGCTGTAAATCTGGAAGTCAGTAAAAATGTCTCATTTTCTTTCAGGTGGAGCAGCCAAGCAAATGTCGATGCCCCTTCTTTAATGTCATTTCCTTTGAAAACATTTTATCAGGTCTCCAGTATTGATTATTTGATAGCGCCAAGGACTTTGGTGGTGAGGAGTTTCTTTTCTTTAGTCTTCAGTAACCAAGCTGTACTTCCACAATGGATACTTCCCAGGATGATGGCTACAGAGGCTGGACTAGAAGTAGGACCAGTGATTTAGAGGGTGCTGCCACTGTCAGGGCTATTGGGCATACTTACCAGTCAGTGGCAATAGGTTAGCTGTTTGCGTGGCTGTTGGCGAGGAATGTGGGCCCCTTCTCCACAGTGATTTCTCCCTTCGGAGGTGGCTGCCAGCTCAGACTGGAAGCAAGGCTTGTGGTCAGGGACTCTTGGGTTCTGGGTTATTTTCTTGTCATGCAGACACCAACTTAGCTAAGTACTCCAATCACTTCCACGGCCATCCAACATGTCTGGACGCTCTACCTCCTCATCTCTGACTCTTGGCTATTCTGGTCTCCTTCAAGTCTTAACTAAATTCCTACTTTCTTCAAGAAGCCCTTCCCAATCTCCCTTCATTTTAATGTCTTCCCTCTGAAATTCCCCCCAATTTATCCTATCTATCTTGTTTGAACATAGCTATTTGCATGGTATCTCTCCCATTAAACTATGAACTCCTTGAGGGCAGGGACTTCTTTGTATGGCTGGGTTTGGATTAATATGAATAATGAATCTCTCTGAAATCATAGCATTCTTCAAATTACCACTGCTCATTTCCATTGGTCTGGAACCAATTAAACCAGAAAGTTTAAATAATTATAACTTCAAAGAGTAAGAATTCTAATCCATGAGACCACTTCAGGAGATCCACTAATAGGGACAGGTGAGCCCCTAGGGCTTTGCACACTGTCTAGCACATAGTAGGTGCTTAATAAATACTAGTTGACTAATCGTGGAGAGCCCCAATACTAGAAGCTTAGCTAAACAGGTGACAGATTTTTTTGTTTTGTTTTAGGGGTCTGTGGAAGGAACTGACCACAATGCCTCATGTAAACTAAGATGTGGATCAACTTGTGATTGGTACCAACAGAGACAACACCCACAACATGGAAATCACTTGATTTGGCTTATCTGGCTTTGACCAAATGGTTTCTAAGGTCCCCTGCAGCAACAAAGTTAAGATCCTAAATAAAGAAACTAAAGTAAGCATTTGTTAAGCACCTACTGTTTTCAAGACAAGGCTTTGGGGATACAAAGATGAATCACTTGTAACTCCTCTTGGCAAGATTTATGGTATCACTGGGGAGTCAGAGATACAGTAAATCCATTTGAAGGAGGAGGCGACTTAGGTAGCCATGTGATCATTTCTTTCAAGGCAGCATTCCTGACTTTCTCAACTTTCTTTTACCATGGCTCTGGAATGACTACCTGATCTCTCCCTCTCCTACTAATTTTCAGGAGGAAGACTTCCTACTTGCTTTTCTAACCTTTTCTCTGGTGCTTTGCACTTAATAAATGCCCTGTCATTCATTTCTTCATTCATTCATTCTTTAACTAGCTTATACTCAAAAGACTATGACATAGTAGGACTTGACAGAACTTAGACTCAAGAACCCAGGATCATCCGTTGGTCAGTCGTTTTTGTCGTTTTCAAGTGTTATCTTTCCCTGTTAGAACGTAAACTTCTTGAAGGGATGGATTGTCCTTCTTCCTTCTTGAATTTGCATCCATGGCATTTAGCACAGTGCCTGGTACATAGCAGGCACTTAATGAATTCTTAATGAAGTCAATAGACTGACTAAACCAGTAGGAGGCCGTCTATGATAAGTATTGGTTGAATGGTACATTTAGTAAATGGGAAATAAAGGTGGCCTTGTGGATAGAGTGCCAGGGCTGGAATCAGGAAGACTCATCTTCCTGAGTTCAAATCCAACCTCAAACACTAGCTGTGTAACCCTGGACGAGTCGCTTAACCTTGTTTGCCTCTGTTTCCTCATCTGTAAAATGAACTGGAGAAGGAAATGGCAAACCACGCCAAGACAACCCTAAGTAAGGTCACAAAGAGTCAAATATGACTGGAAAAGCCTAAACAGCAAAAATAAAACAGATAGTTAGTCGTTCAGGATTCTAGAGGATGGAGAATGGAGAATATAAGACTTGAACTGGGCAGGAGAGAACAAAGCCAAAGGAAGAGGAGTCAACATCACTGCCATGAACTAGGAATCTGACCTCAGAATCTCAGCCTCTTCTCCTGGGCACTAACCACCTGACACAGCCTTCACCATTTCACTTGCAAAAGACTTTATGATGTAATACCCAGAAGACTGTCCTGGAGGCCTGTCAGTGTGGAAAAGTCTTCCTCCTGACATCTAATAACAGCAAAAGGAAATTAAACATGAGAAATCTACATACAAAGGCATTGTTTCTCCCTCCCCAGAGGAAATCACCAGCAGAAGGGGACTCGGGTGTGCATTTTATCCATTTCCACATAAAAGCCTGCCAGATAGACTTTTCTGATGAGCCTTTGATTCTTTCAGAAACAGGAAAGAGGGGAGTGAGGGAGTCAAGGTTTCTCTTCATAGTAACGGCATTAGCTCAGGGCTCATGTATTTTGAGGACATGTTGGATTTCTTTTACCTGGGTCTTTTTTATTGCCTTCAGAGACCCTTCCAGAAACCTGGCCCCTGGATTCCAGAAATAGTCTGCCAAGAGAGAGCCTGAAGATTAAAAATCTAGTTTAGCCTCATCAACTAATGGGCCAAGACCTGCTTCCTATTTGGCTTTTCTTTTAAAGTAGGATTTATTTTGCCCTGTGTTACTGATTTTTTTAAAAAAGAGGAATATAGTATGATGGAAAGAGTGGTCCATTTGGAGCGAGAAGAGGTCAGAGTTCAAATCTTGGCTTGGCAATTTACCCCTTGCAAGAACTTGGGAAGTCATGTTCCTTTCTGGTCTCAGTTGACTCATTAATAAAATGAGACGAATAGGGCAACTAGGTGGAGCAGTGTCCTTGAGTCAGGAAATCTCATCTTACTGAGTTCAAATGTGGCTTAGATACTTACTAGTTTTGTGACCCTAGTCAAGTCCCTTACTCCTATTTGTCTCAGTTTCTTCATCTGTAAAAATGAGCTGGAAAGGAAATGGCAAACCATTACAGTATCTTTGCCAAGAAAACCTCAAATGAGGTTTACAAAGAATTGGATAAGACTGAAAAAGACTAAACAGCAAAAAATGAGGCAGTTAGATGAGCTAGTATTTAAGGTCCCTTCATCTCAAAATCTAAGGCCCTAGGATTAAGAATGAATGGCTCTGACAGAAGTCTAATTACTCAAATATACAAAGAGCTAAATCAATTGTATAAAAAATCAAGCCATTCCCCAATTGATAAATGGGCAAAGGACCTGAATAGGCAATTTTCAGATAAAGAAATCAAAACTATCAATAAGCACATGAGAAAGTGTTCTAAATCTCTAATAATTAGAGAAATGCAAATCAAAACAACTCTGAGGTACCACCTTACACCTAGCAGATTGGCTAAAATGATAGCAGGTGAGTAATAAATGTTGGAGGGGATGTGGCAAAATTGGGACATTGATGCATTGCTGGTTGTGAACTGATCCAACCATTCTGGATGGCAATTTGGAACTGTGCCCAAAGAGCGATAAAAGACTGCCTGCCCTTTTATCCAGCCATAGCATTGCTGGGTTTGTACTCCAAAGAGATCATAGATAAACAGACTTGCACAAAAATATTTATAGCTGCGCTCTTTGTGGTGGCAAAAAACTGGAAAGCAAGGGTATGCCCTTCAATTGGGGAACGGCTGAACAAATTGTGGTATATGCTGGTGATGGAATACTATTGTGCTCAAAGGAATAATAAACTGGAGGAATTCCATGTGAACTGGAATGACCTCCAGGAATTGATGCAGCGTGAAACGAGCAGAGCCAAAAGAACATTGTACACAAAGACTGATACACTGTGGTAAAATTGAATGTAATGGACTTCTGTACTGGCAGCAATGCAATGATGCAGGACAATTCTGAGGAATTTATGGAAAGGAATGCTACCCACATCCGGAGGAAGAATTGCAGGAGTGGAAACACAAAAGTAAAACAACCGCTTGAACACATGGGTTGATGCAGACATGGTTGGGGATGTAGACACTAAATGACCACACCAATGCAACTATCAATAATATGTAAATACATCTTGACTGATCACAAATGTTAAAACCAGTAGAAAGTTGTGTTGGCTATGGGGGCAGGGGGATTAAAGGGAGGGTGAAGGGGAAAGTGAATGTAACTATGGAAAATTTTTTCTAAAAAAATAAAAATAAAAAAGAATGAATGGCAATAAAACTTGAATGAGGAGAAGAGGAGATCTAGTCTAAAATCCTCACACCAATATCCTGTTTTGTATTACATTCTAGCTTAGTTGGAGTCAACGTTTATATCCAGGACACTATGGGTCCTGTGTAAGCCCAGGTCATTTCAAAATATTTAAGCAAATCCATACTATTAACCAAAAATTCTTCATCGGCCATCTTTTAGTACTGTGCAAGTTACTGTAAAGTGTACACAGAAAGTATGTGAATTATGGTTCCTTGTCCGGGTCCAGCCGGACACAACCGAGGGGTCCGGGGAAACGGCAACCTAAGAACCCATAGGGAAAGAAGAGGGGAGACCTTGCGCGCAAGACAGACAGAGTTGTTTGGGTGGAAGCAAGGCTCGTTTATTGCAGATCTATGACAAGAATATATAGGCTGAGGGCAGAAGGGGGTCGGCAGATACTAAGGGGGAAAGGAACGCGGAAAGGGAGCATAGAAAATCTCTGGTGGCGTCTTACTGTCTCCAAGCATGGCTGGGCCTATGATCAATATCTTATCTTAGAAGAGTGAATGATATCTATTCTTAGAAGAGTGACTGTCTTATCTTAAAGTCTTGGTCCCTAACAGTTCCTACCCTCAGGGAGCTTGCAGTCCATTCAGATTGGGGGAAACTAGATATGCACAGTATGGTGCTCTGGGAAAGTATGTTGGATATATAGTCAGAAGATCTAGGTTTAAGTCTTGCCTTGTAGGACCTTGGGCAAATCACTTCTTCTAACACCTCCAAGATCCCTTCCATCTCAAAATCTGAGTTCCTACCTGGATCACACAATGAAAGGAAAATACGAAATGATATATAATTTGATAATTTATTGCATGGTACAAATATAGGAGTAAAGAAGAGAGAAAGGTATTGATTTCAGGGAAGCCTGCTTCCAGCCCTTCATGGGAACTTATTGATAAAGGGTAACTTGGGGATGGTAAAGTAAGCAATCTCCTTTTGGACACTGAGCAAGAAGACTTACTAATTCAGTGAATCTTTTCAAATGGAGTGACTTGCTCCTGTGGTGTCTCCTATCCTTAGATGGAGAGTTTTTGAGTGTCCAGCCAATCTGAAGGGATGGGGATGAAGCTGGTGCCCTTCTCACACCTTAGTATCATGTTGATTTTTCCCATATGGCAGATAAGAGTAGGGGGACTTGACTATATGAGATTACATTGAGCCTCTGGATGCCTTTTCCGCTTTCCTCAGTAGGTGACGGAACATAAAAAAAAAAAATTTAACACTTATCTTAGAATCATTACTTAGTATTGATTCCAAGGCAAAAGAGTGGTAAGGGTGAGGCAGTGGGGATTAAGTGAAGTGTCCAGGTTTCATAGCTAAGAAAGTATCAGAGGTCAGATCAGAACCCAGGACCTCCTCTCTCTAAGCCTGGCTTTCAATCCACTGAGACACCCAGCTGCCCTCTGAACATCAGTCTTGATAAGGATGTATCCAGATTTCAAAGAATTTATACAAAGCAAGTGCTCACATAGAGGTCAGAAGAATCAGTACAAGGGCGCTCTCAAAGTCTCTCTGAAGAACGTTGGTATTGAGTGTGAGACATGGTTGATGCTGACACGGGACTGCCCAACATGGCATGCACAATCGAGGAAGGCTCTGTACCCCATGAGCAAAATGGAATTACAGAAGCACAAAGGAAATGTGAGATGCCACAATCCAGAGACACCTCTGTCTCAAATGTTCTAATGGACTATTTGTGTCTGAACTGGAGTAGAGCCTTCCAAACTTGGACTGGACTGATCAGCCACAGCTGAGCACACCATACCATGACCCCGGCATTGTGATGTCTTTGGTTTTCTTTGTATGGAGGATGAACAAGAACAGTTCTCTCTTTTACAGGGATTCTAGGTCTGAACTAAAACTTAAAACTTAAGAAAAAAGTTTTCTTTCCCAGGGCACCAAGGAGAAAGGGTATAATAATCCAAAGAATATAAGAAAAGGAGTTTGACTATCTCAATTCTTCATTTAACACCTCTCAGGTCAGGATCCCTAGGACTAAACTTGGTCTAATTGCATTTGACAATTATATTTACTGATAGATATAATTGGGAGCCCAGGGCAAGTGGATCCCATAGTGGAAGGGAGGGCAGAGTTCCCAAGCCTTAGGGCTCAGCAGCACTGTGAATAGTGTTAGACAAAGAAGAATTTAAAAAAATCAAAACAATTCCTATCCTCAGGGAGCTTACATTCAACTGGTGTCAGGATCAGGTGGAGTGGGAATGGGTGGATATGGTATGGACTATGCAGAGATAAGTATAAATCAGCCAGTTTGCTAAAAGAGTGTTAGGAAGACCAGGAAAAGCTTCCTGAAAGAAGCAGCACTTGAATTGAGCCTTGGAGAAAGCTAAGAATCCTAAAAGGAGGAGGTGGGTACCTGAATTCCTAGAATGATGGACAGCCTATTATACAAAGGCATGAAGGCAGGAAGTGACATGCCTAAGGGGTTTTCCTAAAATCTACTTATGTCATTCCCACCCCAGCCCCACTCCATAAACTCCTTATTACCTCCAGGATCAAACATAAGTCCTTTGTTTTGGCATTTGAAGGTCCCTTTGTTAAACTGGCCCCTCCTTACATTTCCAATCTGATTCCTGTTCTCCTTGTTCATTGTTCAGTCAGTTCCGTGATGTCTGACTCTTCATGACCCCATTCGGGGTTCTTTTGGTAGAGACTCTGGAATGGCTTACCATTTTCTTCTCTAGTTCATTTGACAGATGAGGAAACTGAGGCAAGTAGGAAGATGCAATTTGCACAGGGTCACATAGCTAGTGTCTGACGCCAGATTTGAACTCAGGAAGATGAAGCTTCCAGACTCCAAGTGTAGCACTCTATCCACTGTGACTATTGTTAATCCATCTCCATATGTGGCTAGCCCCAAGGAAGGTCAGTCAGACACTTACCGTGTGACCCTGGACAAGTCATTCAACCTTGTTTGCCTCAGTTTCCTCATCTGGAAAATGAGCTGAAAAAAGAAATGGCAAAGCACTCCAATATCTTTGCAAAGAGAACCCCAAATGGGGTCCCAGAGAATCAAACATGGTTGAAACAACTGAACGACAACAAAAAGAAAGATTGATTAAGTACAAACTCAAAAGAGAATAGGTAGAGCCGGAATAGTACCTTGCCCAATATTGGATGCTTAATGCATGTATGTATGTGGAGATAATAATAATAATTAGCATTTATAAAGGACCTATTGTGTACCATTAACTGTTCTAGGTGTTTTACAAATATTATCCCATTTGATCCTCACATCAACCTTTGGAACTGAGTGCTATTATTATCCCCATTTTACAGTTGAAGAAATTGAGGCAAACTGAGGTTAAGGGACTTGTTAATGGTCAAACATCTAGTAAGTGTAGAGGCTGGATTCGAACTCACATTTTTTTAACTCCAGATCCAGTGTTCTATCCACTGGGTCTACCTGGCTCCTTCTAAGTGGTGTAATGACTGGAGTTGAACTGAGTTGGATATGTGAAGTGCTCAAATGACTTTGGAGGCAGGTAGGAGAATATTATCCATATAGGTTGAGCACCTATGGAGGCTTATGTGTCTATCAGAAAGTACTACAATTGCCAGGAAAATCTCTGCAAGCCCCACATAAACCAGTAAGGAAGGCAGGGAGGGTAGAGACCAATGTTCCAGTCCCAAATTAGAATCCTGGGCTCAAATAGCTGAAACTCTCTCTTTCTTCTTTTGCTAATGACCTTGGCTCAGTCACTTGTCTCTCTGTATCTATTTCCACTGCTTTGATTTATAACACAAAAGAACAGCACCTCATTTCCTAGCATTATTTGGAAATTTTCCCAATACTGAAGCTTACAGCTCTAAGTGCCAAAATTTCTTTTACTTTAACCATTTTTGATGGAAATCTTTCTTAAAAGTATTATGCACATGCCTGACTTCTTAAACAGAATAAGCTCAAAATAAATGGATACATGTCCTGAATAGAAAAGGTCACATCATGAAAAAATTAGAAGAGAACAAGAGGAGGTAACTTTCACCACTTTGGCTGGAGGGAGAATTCTTAACCAAATAGGGGATAGAAGAAACCAGAAGAGACAAAACAGATCATTTCGATTATGTAAAATTGAAAAAGCTTTTGTGCAAATAAAATTGATGATAGAAATAAGAGGAGAACTAGAGAGTGGAAAAATACTTTCATCAAATCTAACCAGCAAAAGTCTGGTTTATAAAAAATTGACACAGTGGGATAGTGGTTACAGCCCAAGTCTCTCTGAGTCTGTTTCTTCATCTGTAAAATGGAAATAATAGTACTTGCCTCCTAAGGCTTCTGTGAGGATGAAATTAGATGATATATGTAAAGTGCTTTGCAAACCTTAAAATACTATAGCAATGTTAGGTACTGTTATAATAGGAAGAATCATTGCCTAAAATACAAGTGCTCAAAGGATGTTGGGGCAGCTAAGCGGCACAGTGAATAGAGTGCTGAGCCTGGAGTCAGGAAGACTCATCTTCCAGAGTTCAAATCCAGCCTCAGACTCTTAAAAGCTATATGAACCTGGGCAAGTCACTTAAACCTGTTTGCCTCAGTTTCCTCATCTGTAAAATGAGCTGGAGAAGGAAATGGCAAACCACTCCAGTATTTTTGCCAAGAAAACCTCAAATGGGGTCACAAAGAATTGAAAATAATTGAATGACAAAGAATGTGACCAATAAAATAAAAGAAGATTTAATTATAAACTATAAATGATCACTTGAAAACAAACTCCAAACTACTCATAGAAATACAAATGAAAACAGCTCGGAAGTTTTGTACCCCTATACACTATTAATGAAGATTTAAAAAAAAAAAAGAACAAGTCAATGCTGGAGGCTCTGTGGGGAGACAGGCACACTTTGTTGGTAAAGCTGTGAATTGGATCCAACCACTCTGAAAGCAATTTGAAATCATTCAAGAAAAGAGAACATGGAATGTAACTAAACCCTTTTTCCAAGGCTCTGGGTCACCATGATAAGACAACATGGCATTGGGCCATCTTTTTTACCCTTTTCTGTATCCTGGACCCCTTTGGCACTCTGGTGAAGCCTATGCAAGCCTATTTCTAAAGATAACATTTTTAAATGTGGAAAAGAAAATCCATAGGAGTAAAAAGGAAGCCAATTATCAAACTATTCAAAAAAAGTTCATGACTATCATATTAACAATTTGGACTGTAGTAGACAGAATGATGGACTGGGGGCAACTAGGCACCTTAGTTGCTAGAGAGCCAGACTCAGAGATGGGAGGTCCTGGGTTCAAATGTGACTTCAGATATGTCCTAACTATATATTACTCTGAGCAAGCCACTTAACCTCAATTGCCTAATCCATATTGCTCTTCTGCTTTGGAACCAGTACTTAGTATCAATTCCAAGACAGAAGATAAGGATTTTTAAAAGGAAAAAGAATATCTATGAGGAAGGACCTTGGGTTCAAATCCTGCCTCTGGCAAATCATTTAACCTCTCAGAGACTCAGTTTCTTGTCTCTAAAATGGAAATAATAATCCAAGAAGTATTTACGTCCCAAGGCCATGAAGAAGATATAAGGGATAAAGCTATATGCCTGTGCTATCTATTTTTAGCAATCACTGTATTGAACTGTAATTCACTCATTTTCAAGTGCCCTTCCTCATCACTGCTCTGTCAGCTGTCCCTTTTATTTTAATTTATTTTAATTTATTTTTAAACCCTTAACTTCTGTCTTGGAGCCAATACATAGTATTGGCTCCAAGGCAGAAGAGTGGTAAGGGCTAGGCAATGGGGGTCAAATGACTTGCTCAAGGTCACACAGCTGGGAAGTGTCTGAGGTCAGGTTTGAACCTAGGACCTCCCATCTCTAGGCCTGACTCTCAATCCACTGAGCTACCCAGCTGCCCCCAGCTGTCCTTTTTATATGAGCCCACACTTGCCCAGCTTGACTACATCAGGAAGGGTTTTGTAGACCAGACCTGATTCAAGCCAGTCTGGGGATTCAAGTTTGGTACTGGAACTAGAGGAGATATTCATAAACCACCTAACAGTCAAAGAAAGGAAGCGTACCTGTCCAGAACATGGAAAGGATAGTCAGCAAGGACCCAGCACTGATTCAGTTGGGCACAGCACTCCCCTGTTTCTTTGCCAGCCGCTGGTCAAAGAATCTGAAAAAAGAACTCGTTACTCCTCCTGCATCAGCTTTTAGAATTTCCACCAGGGAACAATGTGAATGGCTTGAGCCTTAGAGACCTGAGTCAATTAAATCTCAAGGAGTGTTTCAGTATCTTTTAAGGAAAAACTAGTCAAGGGTAGGGTTTGGGGAAAAGCTAGAATAGCCTTTGTAGCAAGACATACATTGCTCCTACCACAAGGTGCCCTGACAGACATGACCCTTGACCACGCTGGCAAGTGGGGACGAGGTATCTGTAGCTATGGTTAGTGGCCTGAGAATTTGGGGAAATGGATTGATCCAGGCAAAGGGTCAGCTCCCTAGAGTTCTCTGAAGTCTGTTTCTTAGTTAAATATGGATTTGACTTCCCAGTCTGAATCACTGCTCTGATAAGTGGCTTCCCTATTCATTATAGGTCCTTCAGACCAGTTGAGTCTGACTTCTTGTCATATGTTTGCTTTCCTGCCAACCGTATCTCCCTCTTCTTCTGACTCAGGCAATGAACTGCTTTGGGCAGTTGGGCAGTATTTCATGTGTGGACCTTGTCTTTGTTATTTTTGCCCCTTACAGTTCTTGGATAGGATCATAGACTTAGAGCAGGAAAAGTTCATAAAGCTGTCTAGTACAAACCCTTCATTTCACAAATAAGGAAAAATGAGGTCAAAGAGTGCAAATGACTTGTTTAAGGTCATTCCATCGTAAATGAGAGAGGAGAGGTTTGAACTCACGTCTTTAACTCCGAATCTAGTGTTCTTTCCCATTCAGCACACACTGTTGCTTTTACTTCTAAGACTCTGTTTCTAATCTGATCAAATCTAGAAATAGGAAAATCGTGCTTGTTAGAAATATGTGTAAATTAAAGGTTTCATAACTGAATGAAATCCTAAAAAACTTTCTTGCACAGGAAAGTGGCAGCATTTTAGGAAACTAGCTTTGTGGTGGTCATTTCAGTGGCTCACATGTCTTTTCCATTTACTTCTTGCTCCTTGGCTCTGGATGGTTGAGGTTATGTGAAATCCATCCTTCAAATAAATGGGGTGTTATTGTATGATCTCCAGCTGTGTTCAGAGCTCTTTTGGAATACTGTGGTTTTTTCTGGGTGCCACCCCTTACAAAGGGCATTGACAGAGTGATGCACTTCTAGAGAAAGCCTATGAGGATGATACTACTTGGAATTTTGCATACTACAATTGATTTGAAGTATCTCTTGTTGTTCAAGTTTCAATCTTATTCTACTCTTTGTGACTCCATTTGGATTTTTTTTTTGGCAAAGATATTGGAGTAGTTTGCTATTCCCTCACTTTGTAGATGAGGAAACTGAGGCAAACAGGCTTAAGTGACTTGCCCAGGGTCTAGTAAGTGTTTGAGGCTGAAGATGAGTGTTCCTGGCTCTGAGTCTAGTACCCTATCCACTGCACCTCAGGTAACTAGGAATGTCTAAGCTGGAGACTAGAAGACTTTGGGGTGGGTATGATGTGTCTAAGTTTTGGATTGGCTATTTTGTGGATGAGGGATTAGGTTAATTTTACTTGGTCCCAGAGGACAGCAATGAAAGCTATAGAGTTTATAGCAAAACTTGGAAATAATTAGAGCAGCCCAGAATTAAAATGAAGTAGTGAGCTCTCCATCTCAGGGGGCCTTTAAGTGAAGGTTTACCAGGGAGGCTGTAGGGGAGATCTCTGTTCAGGTATGTAGGTGACTTTTGATGCCCCTCTTACTCTGAGGTGCCCTATGACTGATAGGACTCAGGGTCCTATTATGCCTAATGAGCTATAAAGTCAAAATGATCTCATAAGACTTGAGGAAAAGTTCATAAAAACACTTCCTTGGATGAAATCAATGCTTGGAAAGTTCAGCCTGCCATCCATCCCTCCGCCACGCGAACACTTCTTGAGTAAAAAAAGTTTCCTGTGACTTCTGTTAACTTTCCGCCTGTCCCCCTCTGCCTGGCTCTCACACAAGTTATGTCTGGAATATTTCACTTCAGCCTTGAGAGGAGAAATTGTGTATTCCACAGCGTGTGAGTCCTGTATGAATAGCCTGAGCAGTTCCAACTGTTTATTCCTTTCTTAGCAATAATGTTTAGGTTCATGAAAGATTTCCAAGATATATATAATTCCTCATGCTGAGTAAGGACTCCTTCATTGATTTCTGCTGCTGCTGTTGCTACTACTCACTCTGGGGATGTTATTATTCCAGCCGTTTCCATAGCGCTCGAGATAGGTGCTTCTCAATGATCTCATTATACATCCCTTATTTTTCTGCGTAAGTAATTCAGCTGTAAAAATCTGCCCTTGGCTATAACCTGGCAGATGAGGACCATGCAGGGGTGCGGGTGACTGGTAGGGATTTTTTTAAAGAGATCTGTTATATATATAATTATGTATAAATGTGTGTGTGTATATATATATATGTATATATATATTATTAATAAGAGAAAGAAAGAGAGTGAAGGAATCTGACAAAATGGGGACAAGAAGAAGTTCATGGAGTTGACCCAAGTATAGTTTTGTGTGTGTCTCTCCCCTGCAACTCAAAGCTAGCTTTGTTTATCAAACTGAAATTTTCTAGGCTATTAGGTAGTGATGTGACTGTAACTTTCAATATCCCACTATAAATGCACACATGCACATGCTCACATGAGCTCACATATAGGCACATAGGGGAAAACCATTTGAGTGATTTCAATTAGGAAAAGTTGGGGGCAATTAACTTTAAATGAACATTTTCATGAGTTTTCCCCTTCTGCCAACCTTCCTTCCTTTGTGCCTGTAATTAGTAAGCCTGTACACCTGAATGAGCTCACTCTCTATAGGGGGAATGGGAACAGGAGTTTTTTGGCACTGGGATCCAGGTCATAAAAACTTGGAGGGAAGTTGAGTCCTCAGGCAAAAATCATGGGCAACAGGTGACTTGGTCCTTGTCGGACAAACTCAAGGTTAGGGTTTTGGAGTGTTCTACTCTCAGCTTCCTCTTCTAGATTTAGAATCATACCTGAGTTGGAATGGTAGGGGGAAGGAGACACATAACAGACACTTGGAATAGTGTTTGTTCCTCCATTCAGTGACATTTGCAGAATTTCCTCCAGATAGAATGCAAGCTTCTTGGGGGTGTATATTTTATTTCTTTCTGTATTTCTAGAATTGAGTTCACAGTTCCTGGAATAGATTGGGCACTTAATGCCAATATCCTATTGTTGACCAATTAATGGACTGATTTCCAGTTCAAATGAAGACTAAAATGTTTAGGGGGCAGGTCAATTTGGACTAAATTCTCATTTACTGTTAGAAATTCAGTCTGTCTCTCAGGAGGATGCAGGCTTTTCGAAGGTGGACCTTTTCATTTTTGACTTTGTATCCCCAGTACTAGCATATGGTTGTTGTTGAGCCCTTTCATGCCCAACTCTTCATGGCCTCATTATGGGGGTTTTCTCAGCAAAGATACTAGAGCAGTTTGCCATTATCTTCTCCACCTCATTTTGCAGATAAGGAATTGAGGCAAACAGGGCTAAGTGGCTTGACCAGGATCATATGGGTAATAAGTGTCTGAGGCCAGATTTGAACTTAGGAAGATGCGTCTTCCTGATTCCAAGCCCAATGCTCTATCCACTGTGCCACTTAGCTGCCCTTGGGTGCTTATGAAATGACTGCTATGTGAATGAATAAGGCCAAAAGTACCTGGGACAGCTCCAACCCAATGGTCCAACCCAATTATGATGGTGGGTGGGGAGGGTAGAAGAAGAAGGATTGCCAAAAGATTTATGGCAAGTGTTAGAATTGAGACAATAAGGAGGAGGGGACAGAGGTGACAATTAGAAAAATCCTACGTTACCAGATTTAGAGCATTAAGGGCAATTTAAAATCAAATTCAACACCCTTATTTTACAAAGAAAGAAATAGAGTCCTCCCAAAAAGGAAGTGATTTGCCTTTGGTCATATATGTGTAAGCAGCAAAACTGGGATTCAGTTCTGACTCCAAATCCAGTGTTTTTTACTGTAAGACCTAGGTTATCATCCCAGCTCTCTTAATTCCCATTTATATTCCTTCTCTGTTTCTTCCTCTTTAAAGTGGGGGAGGTTGGATTAGATGACCTCCAAGATCTTACATTGTTATCCCTGTGGCTCTATCACTAAATCTAGGCACACTGGATCCATGTCACTATACTACGACATGGAGAAAATTTCATAGGAGCATAGATTTAGAGCTGGAAGGGACCTCAGAGATTACCTTGTCCAACTCTCTCGTTTTATAGAGGAGGCAAATGAGGCCCAAAGGATAAGAAATTTAGCAAAGGCCTATAATCCCAGCTGAGGCTGATGCTTGCTCATTTCTCGATCTCAAGAATTCTGAGCTGCTATGGACTATGCCAACTAAGTTCAGCATTAATATGGTAAGGCCCTGTGAGCAAGAGGACACTGGATTGCTTAAGGAGTGAATTTGCTTACCTTGGAAATGGAGCAGGTCAAAGTCTCCCAGGCTGATCAGAGTAGGTCTGCTCATGAATAGTTTTTGCATTTCAAACTTGGGAACAGAAGGAGATATCATCCTTTTTTTAAGTATATCAAAATTTTTAATGTCTTAAATTTGTCAAAGTTCACGCAATTATATCTAGCCATGTGGTACTTCTTTTCAACCAATTCTAATGTCTTCTTATTGTCTCTAGGATAAAATACAAACTCCTCTCTTTAGATTTTAAAGTCCTGTGCAGCCTGGTCCCATCATATCTTTCCAGATTCATTGGACAATACTCCCCATCCTGCAGTCAACAATCTAGTCAAACCTACCTTCTCTCTGTTCCTTACACAAAACACTCTACTACCTATCTCTGAACCTTTATACTGGCCATCTCCCATTCCTAGAATGTGCTCCTTCCTTACCTCTTCCTCATCGAGTCCCTTTCTTCCTTTAAGATGTCACTCAAGGGCCACCTTTTCCATCAAGACACCCTCTCCTCAACTGTGTGTGTACTTTCTCTCCAATTACTTTCTAAATATTTACATTTTATTAACCTTATATTTATGCTGTCTATATTTTCATATATGTTTGTTGCTTTCCCCATTAGAATGTCAGATCATTCTGAGTAGGGATTGTTTCAGTCTTTGTACTTGTCCTGACAGGTCTCAAACCCATTGGTAAGTTACAGGGAAGACTTCCCAAGCATGTGAAGACTTCCCCGGTGGAATGGGTGGATGAGAATCATTTGTTCCAATGGCCATGAAGGCATGAAGGTGGAATGCCTAGAGCTTGGTCAGACATTGAAGATGCCAATGTCATCCTGGGCTATCACCAGTCATCCTGCCTTTTGCCTTGACACTGGATTTCAGTGCCTATGGAAGAAAGACTGAGGTTGATGAGTTTGTGCAGCTTTGCCTCACTTAACTCCATTTCACCAGCAAGTCAAGATATCACTGGACATCTTTGAAAATGAAGGACGAACAAAAACAAAATCTTCAGCCTTAGCTTAGTACCTGATAGTGGCTATTTAATAAATAGTTGTTGGTTGAAATAAGTGACAGAGCCAGATTTTAAACTCATGTCCTCATACTCTACATCTAGGACCCTTTCTACTATTCCAGGACTACTTTCCTGCTAATTTCTATTTCTAAACAGGAGGGGAAGGATAGAAGGAATGGGGGAACAACTGGGAAAGAAGAAGATGGACTAGTCACTAAGCCTATTGGGAGTAAGAGGAACAGACTCCACCTCTCTGAGGAAGATGGCCCTACGAAATTGTATTTTAGGAAGCAATTCTGAAAGCTACCAAGTCTTCCCTCCACCTTTCTCCATTCACATGTTCTACCATATTCCATGTCCCTGAAGTCTCTACACCATGCCACTGCCACAGACCTTTATATTGGCTATCTCCCATTCCATACCTTCAGCCACATTCAGTTTCCTGGTCATTCAGGAAGCTCCCATTTAGCTTAACATCCCCCCCCCACTTGCTCCCTGACAATGCCTAAAAAACACCCCCTGCTTCTCTTCTCCCCAAATTAATCAAAGTACCAGATCCTGCCCCATCCCTTAAATCAGGCAAATAGAAGCCCCGCCAACTGGCCAACTTTACTGATGTGCAAGCACCATCTTGTGGCTAACAGAGTCACCACAGGCTTCTACAGGTTTTCTAATCAAAAATGCCCCCGAGTAGTTTATACCACCTCTCCCATGACTATTCCTGGAAATTATTCCCCTGCCTCCCTCTGTTTCCCTAAAAGATTTTCAGGGAAATGATGCTTTGGGGAAAAAAAGTAAGTACTGCCCAAATTACTAAAAGACAGAATGGATAGAATCTAATGTTGTTTACTCCCTGCTTAAAGCCATAAGATGGGTATGGTGTGCCTGCCCAATGAACCTCAGAGGATTGTTGTTAGGGAAATCCTTCCTGATCCTTCAGGTGTCCAATGAAGGTGAGCTGTTAACATCATAAAGTCTTCTTGATCTAATTTTCATATGATAATGGAAAACTCAAGTCACTAGAAACTTCATAGACTTTATTTATTAAAGGACCCATGCTATGTCTGAGGTCAGCTAAGTGCTCACTCTGTGCCAGGCTCTCTGCAAAGCACTAAAGGAAAGTAGTAAAACTGGGACCAAGATATTGGGATAGAGATACATATATGTGCATATATGTGTGTATGTGTGTATATATATGTATATTTTTTTGAAATGAGGAAAAAGAAACTGATTTTTTAAAATTAAAGCTTCTAATATGGAAGGGAGTAAGTATTGCTATTGCATTATGAAGTGACTTGCCCATGGTCACAAAGCTAATAATGGAGGCAGGATTTGAACTCATACAGGTTTTCCTGACTCTCAGCTGCACCACTCTCTTTGCTGTGCCATCAGCTGTCCCAGTTGTGACCTAAGAAGCATATAACTTATTTATGGGCACTTAATAAGTTTTAGTTTACTTGATTTTGGTGAGGGGGGTCTCTATAAGAATATATTGATTCTAGATGTAGCTGGGTGGCTTGGTAGATAGAAAACTAGACCTAGAGATGCAAGGTCCTGTGTTCAAACCTGACCTTAGACACTTCCTGGGCAAGTCACTTAACCCCAAATTGCCTAGCCCTTACACTCTTCTGCCTTGGAGCCAATATTTAGTATCAATTCTAAGATAGAAGGTAAGGGTTTTTTTAAATTAAAAGAATATATTGGTTCTCTTTTCTATTTTCTCTTCTTACATCAACCTTCTTTGAAGTCATTTGTGTGGATATTAAGAAAACTGGGCCCCACGTTGTCTTTGACTCCACGGATGATGTCACAAGGTGATGAAAAGCTTAAGTCAAAAGTCAAGAGCTCAGGAATAACAGTGAACCTGGTTGGTGGACTTAACGGTACCTGTGAAGCAAATACATTTTTAAACTCTGAATTTTGTGGAGGATTATTTGAAACAGGTCTCACCTAGTAGCTACATGATCTTGGACAAGTCACTTTTCTGGGCTCCAGTGTTCTCACCTATAAAATGAAGGACTGGAACTGGATGGCCGTTTCCTGTTGTGAGTCCTTTGATCTTTCTCTTGGTTGAAGGACCCTTCCTTCAGAAGCATATCTCCCTCAAACATCCAGGAGCCACTTCTTCCTCTCTTCCCCCTACCTGAGACCCTAGGGTAAATAAGATCTGGATTCTTGCCCATGGGTCACTGGGAGACTCCCTGGCTAAGGTCACTGAGCTGTCCTCAAGTTAATTCCCAGTGTGTGGATATATTGAAAATGTGAACCATAACATTAACACTTTAAAAAGAAAAAAAAAAACTAAAAAAATACCCTAAGAGCATGATGTCAGGTCGAGCCAAGGGTCATAAATCAATGTCTGTAAATTTATAAACAGTTCATAAATTTAAGTGCTTTTTGGAGAGCTGTTTGTTATTGTGTCAGGGCTGGGACAGGGGTGAGGGGGAGCAGGAGAGGTACTTATACTCATTCTCTCCTCCAGTCATGGGTCATGCCCAGAGGGTTCAGAGCAGCAGAAGAAGCAGGGAAATGGGCTCAGTTTGGGTAAAATGATGCCATACGTGACTGTTGTTATTACAAGACAGGAGCTGTGCCTAAGAATGAAGTGAATTGGTATAGATAAAGGGTGATCGGACCCCCAAATCTAAACTGTATCTTCTAGGTTCTCTGGGTTTCTTCCTTGTGCCCTTCCTTTTTCTCTATAAGGTCTTATCCTGCTCTTTCCAGTTCATTGGAATGATGGAACTCCTATGAGATAGAGAACAAAGGTCTTCTTGCACATAGCAGCACCATCTTGTACCCTACCTGGCTTTGACTGGGCAGCTGCATCTTCAAATGAGTCCGCACCGGTGAAACCTAGCCAGATGTTGGGATAACCATTACTATTTTGCACAAGCTAGGCAAACATTTGGCCTTGAAGTCAAGAAGACCTGAGTCTGAATCCTGTTTCATATACTCACTAGCTGTGAGACTCTGGACAAGTTATTTAATCTCACTCTCCTTCCTCATCTGTAAAACTGGAATAATTAATAGAACCCACAGCTAGTCCTGCAGCTTGATGGAGGAGTGGATAGAGTACCAGACCTTGAATCAGGAAGACTTGAATTCAAATTTGGCCTCTAACACCTAGCTGTGTGAACCTGGGTAAGTCATTTAACCTTATTGCCTCAGGGTCCTCATCTGCTAAATGAGCTGGAGAAGGTGATGAAAACCATTCCAGTATCTTTGCCAAGAAAATACCAAATTGGGTCATGAAGAGTTGGACAGGAATAAAATAACTGAGCATCAATAATAATTCCTTCTTTACAGGGTTGTTGTGAGGAATCAAAGGAGACAAGCTCCATGCATTTTCACTGGTTGCCTGTCATGCCTGGAATGTTCTCCTGCCTCATCTCTACCTACAGGCTTCCTTGGTTTCCTTCGAATCTCAGCTAAAATCTCTCCTTCTGTAAGAAGTTTTTTCTGGTTTTTCTCCTCTACAATCTCCAATTTATCCTATCTATATCTACATCGTATTTATATTTAATTGTTTGCCAGTTGTTTTCTCCATTAAATTGTATGTTCCTTGAGGGCAGTGGTTTTTTTTTTAAACCCTTAACTTCTGTGTATTGTCTCATAGGTGGAAGAGTGGTAAGGGTGGGCAATGGGGGTCAAGTGACTTGCCCAGGGTCACACAGCGGGGAAGTGTCTGAGGCCAGATTTGAACCTAGGACCTCCCGTCTCTAGGCTTGGCTCTCAATCCACTGAGCCACCCAGCTGCCCCCGAGGGCAGTGTTTTGACTGTTCTTTGTATCCCATTTTTTAGCATAGTGCCTGGCACATAGTAGATGTTTACTAAATGTTTATTGACTTGACATAAAGAACTATAAAGTGCTCTGCAAACCTTAAAGAGATTTAATAAATACCAGCTATTTAGTTTTACTGTGTCTGTTTCCTCAACTGTAAAATGGGAGTGATAACTCTCACAGGGTTCATAGAGTGGAAAGGGACCCCGTTATTGTTGTTCTGTTGCATCCCAGACTTTGTGACCCCATTTTGAGTTTTCTTGGCAAATGTACTGGAGCAGTTTGCCATTTCTTTCTCCAGCTCATTTTACGGATGAGAAAACTGAGGCAAACAGAGTGAAGTGATTTGCCCAGATTCATAATAGCTTTTAAGAGTCTAAGGCTGGATTTGACTTCATGAAGATGAGTTTTCCTGACTCAAGGTCCAGCACTCTATCCATTATGCCACCTGACTGCCCACAAAATGGCCTTAGGGATCATCTCATGTAGGGGTAGAAACTCTATTTGCTATTTCATTGGCACAGGGAATGACCAATGAGGAAACTCTACCAATGTAGGGTTATTCTTGCTCTTCAATGTAGAGAAATGCTTGAACGCTGTAACAATTCTTAGTAACACAGCCAATGTGTGTGGAGCAGAGAGAAAAGGACTTGAACCTAGGTCTTCTTGGGTCAGAGGCCAGCTTTCTATCTACTATCACACTGTGCCTCTCACTCTAAGAGAGTGCCTTCATTTTATTTATTTATTTTTAACCCTTACCTACTGCCTTAGAATCAATATTATGTATTGGTTCCAAGGTAGAAGAGTGGTAAAGGTTAGGTAGTGAGGGTTAAGTGACGTGCCCAGGGTCACACAGCTAGGAAGTGTCTAAGTCTAGATTTGAACCTAGGACGTCCTGTCTCTAGTCAAGGCTCTCAACCCACTGAGACACCCAGCTGCTTCTAGAGTTCCTTCATTTTAAAGAGAAGACTAAGCTTTGAAAGGGAAGAGATTTATAAAAGGTCACAGAAATGCAAAGTAAAAGAACCCAGCTTCTCTGCTGTCAGAGAATCCAGGACTCGGAGCCTCCATGTACCTTGGCTGTTTCCGGATTGTTGTATGAAAAGAAAGTACTTTTTGAAAACATTATATTAAGTCATTTTTAACCTGGAGTTTGTGGATATAAATTTCTGGGGCAAGGAGTGGGACAGCCTTATCTTGAATGGAAAAACAATTCTATATTTATTTCAATGTAAATGATTTCTTTGTTGTACCATGTATTTAATCTTACACATTATTCTGAGAAGTCCATAAGCTTTACCACACTACCAAAGAAGCCTATGAAATGAAAAATTCTCTAAGACTATCCTTAAAAATCCAGGCATTGCCATTCCGTGGTACAGGGAGTTTCTCGGTGAGGACATCTCAAAAAATGAAACTACAGGCCCATTGTTTCCTCCTCCTCCCTTTCCCATCCCCCAAAGGACCATTAAAATGTGAGTTATTATTTTCTGGATAAGTAGTAACTAGGCAAACTGCTGAAGAGAAAAACCAACTTAAATCAAGACAGGGTATGAGATGAGGGAGAAGGGGAGAGACAAAAAGGATTTGGAAAGTTTTCCTCAAATAGCTGTAACCATCTACCCTTCCCTCCCTTTCCTGCCTCCTCAGGTTGCCACCTGATTCAGCAGACATATTAAGCACCAGTAATGTGGAAGACACTGTAAAAGATACTGAGTATACAAAGACAAAAAGAAAATAGCTTCTGCCCTTAAGAAGCTTCCATCCTGTTGGAAAAAGAAGCACTTAAACAGAGCAGTAAATAGGAAGGAATGGATTTTTTAAAGGAAATAGAGGAATATGATGCAGGCAAAGGAGAGATCCAGACAAGATCTTCCAGGACAGAAACTCTTAACTTGGCATCTGTAAATCTGCTTTTTAAAAAAATATATATTTTGGAATAGTTGGTTATCTTTGTAATCCTGTGGGTTTATTTTATTTTATCTTACCTTTTTTGAGTTTTGAGAGTAGGCCTCCTGACTTCACTCAGGCTGGAAGTATGATGGCCATTTGTGGGTCTGACCCTAGGGCTGATTGGTTTCAGACATGGACTGGTTTCTTCTCTTTAGATAGTCAAGTTCTCCTATCTTCAACCCCAGGAACTCATCACATCAGTGCCAAACGACAGGGCATATCTGCTTTAGACCTACTATAGCTTAGAACTCCTGAACAAAAGTGACTCACCAGCTTCCCAATATCAGAGATTATAAATGTGTGTCAAGACTGCTGGCTCCTTTACACACCAAAAAGCATTAGAAGGAGTTCATGGGCTTCACCAGATGCCAAAGGAAACCATGACACCTGCATCTAAAAAAAAGAGTTTCAGAATGCCAGAACAAGGAAAATTTGAGGAGGGAGAGCTCCCTTTCATCAGAGGAGATCAAAAAGGGCTTTGGAAGGAGCTAACTCCTGAGGAAGATTCTGAAAGGCGGTCTTCTTCACCTTTTAGGGATCAGTGGTTAGAATAGTGAACAAGATGGAAAGGAAAAGTGAGAAAGGGTCTCAGTAGTGCCTGGGACTAGCTTAGAGCCAAACACAATGGAGTAAAGCTGCCCAAAGAAAAGACCCCCGCATCTTCCTATCCTGAAACTTGGTTTCTATAGATACAGCCTTTTGCTTTCCAGTGTCATGCTGTCCAAGCTGGTACACCCAGCATAAGAGACCTGCTTCCCAGATGCCCTCACTACCATTTCCACCTCATTTAGCACACATATGGAGCTCTGAGGGGATGAGAAAGCAAGACATGGTGCTCTGTGGAATAGATTAGTGCAAGCCTGGGCTGAGTCCAGGAGAGGTAAATGGTTCAATCATTACAGAGATTTTTTTACCACTACCAACTTCCCTAGTTGTCCCTAATTGTTCCCTAGTTGTAAGAAAAAGTACACCAAGATGACAACTTGCAACAAGCCTTTTGTGTGAGTGAAAGAGCATCCTTTATTCGGAACTCTATTCCAGCTTCTCAGCACAATGCTTAGCAATGATTCTGAGACCAGTAGAGCCCAGTAGACATCACGTGTCATGCCCAGTAGGGAGCAGACCCAGGAGAAGCATCACTCGATCACTACCAAAATACATCAGCAACCTGGCAGCACGACAGGCATGAGTTGCCCATCCATGCAAATGCTCTAGTCATTCATTTTTCCTCTGCATGTGTCCTTCCATGCATGTTCTGGTTACGTATGCTCTACATGTGTTTCCCCTTGCATAAATGTCATTTTCATAGATGTACTCTTCTGTGTTTGCTCCTTCACATATGTTCCCTAAATATGTCCACTCTTCTCATGTCAAACTCCCAGTCCATAGACTGACAGGGAACCAGATCATTGGGAAATGTTTAGCAAGCAAAATAAAAATACACTACAACATAGATAATTTTATTTCGTTGTTTGCTGTGTCAATATGCAGCCTCTAGGGACCTAATTCTATTTGGCTTTGATGCCATTATTAATTCCTAAGTTCACAAAGAATTAGAGAAGAACTTAGAGATGATCCTTTTATTTTACAGAAGAAAAAATTGAGGACTTGCCCTCAGTAGAATGTCAGGTCATTTTTTCAGTGGGGTGGAGGGGGACGGTGTGTTTTTTAAAACTTATATCTTAGTATGCCCTATATGTTGCCCACCACATGGTAGGTACTTAATGTTTATTGTCTTGAGTGGAGTTTTCTTGCCAAATGTAGAACAGAGAGTTTGGATTCAAACTTAGATCCTTTGGTTCTTACCGAATATCACTGAGAGCTCTTTCTACCTCATCAGCAGTTCTCTTGTGCTCTTAAAAATTGAAGATACCCCCAAAAAGCTTTTTTCTATGGGTTATATCCATTGATATTTCTCATATCAAAAATTAGAATGATTTAGTGTTTTTATGAAAATAGTTTTGACCATGTGAACCTCCATAAAGGAGTGCATGAAGGAAACTTCTTGAGGCCACAAACACCTTGAAAACTGCTTCACTATACTATGATGTCCTACTACAATAAATAATACTTAGCTTTTAGCATGTGGGGCTCCCCAAAAAGCTACTCCACATTTGAGGTATTCTGTAAGTATGTACTCAAAAGCTGTATCTCCTGATCATTCATTGGCATATTTACATTTACTAGTAAGCCAGAAGACAAACTATTCAAATTAGGGTCATTGAATGAAATGGCATACAAAGAAAAGTAAAAATAGAACATTTCTCCCACCAATCAATGGCATATTCACTAACAAATGCATATACAATCAGTGGGAAGAGTAGCTATAGTTAGGGAACATACACAGAAGAGAATATATGTAGAAAAACACTCATGTAGAGGGGTATACACGTAGGGAACATGTGTGACCAGAAAACATACAAAAGAACAAACACATATAGAGGGAAAATGTACAGTCAGAGCACATACATGGAGTGGCAACTCAATCCTATGACATTCCAGGGTTGCTATCTTCTGATAATATCAAGGTGATGCTCCCCTTGGATCTTCTTCCTGCTGGGCAAGTTATATAGTGGCTGAGTGGTGTCTGCTTGGCAATACTCTGCTTTTCTTATGGTTACAGCTAGGCATTGCACAACTGGTTCCATGATGGCAGAGTTTCTCTTTACTAGCAGTTTCTAGTCTTCAGTTGTAGTCTGGGTGAACATCTCCTGACTATCTTAGCTTCTATCTACTAATTGCAGTGATAAGAAAACCTCTCCCTGTTAAGGGGAGGTTAAGGGACTCCAAGATAAGGACTGTCTTTAAAAATGTTTTTCCATGTCTAAATTGCAGTCCTTTGCCTCAAATTAATTTAAAGCCAGTCACTTTATTTGTTTAGGCCTGTTTCTTCATTTTTAAAATGAGGTTGTTAGATTAGGTGACTCCTAAGTTCCCTTCCAACTCTTAATTTCTTATCCTATTACAACTGCCTCTAGGTTCCTTTCTGATGCTACATCCTGATGCTTTGATCTTAGCAAAAGTAAGAATAGGGATAGCATTTGTTAAAATTTTAAAGCATTTGTCAGAAATATCATATAAATATTCTTCCTTTCCTAGCACTTATACGATAATGGAATCATTAATTTAGAGAGATCTTAGAGGTTATGTTTTCTGAGAGTCTCTGATTACTTCCCATGTGTCAATGGGCCATCAATTTTATGTAGATGCTGTGTGCAATCAGAAATGCCTAGGGAGGAAAATTCCTTCACCAAGTCCACCTTTACAGTCTAGCACTCAAAGAGAATTTTATTTATTTGAAGAATGGGTATTAAATATGTCAGATATAGGAAGTAATATGTAAAGGATTCAATTCTGCATTAGGTTCCATATGCATAAATCCCACTGATGGAGAACAGAATGTGGCCAGAAAGGGAAAACATGGTCCTAAGTCTGACTGCATGAAATCATACACTTGATCGATGCTATATGACATTATAATTGACAAAGAATCATGGAATTTTAGAGCTGGAATGGACCTTTGAGATCATGTTTTTCTTTAAAAAGGAAAAGCAGAAAAAACTTTGGCAATTGTCACATTCCTCCTCTTAAAAAAAAAGCATGCTGAGGACAAGTTGAATAAACATTTTTTATTCCTTCTTTAATTGACTGTTTCCAGTTCAAAAATCTATATAATCTTGGCTTTCCCCCAAAGGGGAAAACTGGGCCATGGGGCTATGAAAAAAGCAGAATACTGAGTCCAGATTCAGGAAGCTGTGTCCGTTCCTAGTTTTCTCTTTTTGAGTTCTTTCCCAAACTGGGAGAGGAGATTAGATTTGATCAAAGTGCCCACCATGTCAAGTGATGGACATATGTGCTTACTGATGTCATCTACCCATTCTTTATAAATGGGACAGATTCTCTTCGTCTATCTAGTCCTCACCTATTTGAGAGGATGAGACAGGAACTGGTAAGATAGTAAAAGGAAGAGGAGAGACTTTTGCCAGTTTTTCTTGACATCATGTTCAGATGAGGGTGTGTGTGTGTGTGTGTGTGTGTGTGTGTGTGTGTGTATGGTTGTTTTTAACAGGATCTTGGGAATTAGAGTTAGGAGGAATCATAGAAACCATTTCTAGGGGTTCTTAACCTCTTTTATGTCCTGGACCCCTTTATGAGCCTGGCAAAGCCTATGGACTCCTTCTCAAGATAATGTTTTAAAATTTAGACAGTAAATTCCATATAATTACAAAGGACGTTGAGAGTTCATGAACATAAGGATGGAATTTTTCCTCCATTCCTCCATTTCCCCCTGAAAGTTATCCATGGATCCCTAAAATCATCCAGTTAAGAATCCCTAATTTAAATTAACCATCTCATTTTACAGAGTAGGAAACTGAGGCCTAAGGTATAGAGGCGATTTGTTCAGGGGCAATTGGTGATCTTTATATATTTGGTCATCATAAACTTTTGCATTTTACTTCCTTACAGTTTGGACAGTCTAGGATCCTAGGATTTGCTATTCCAGAGGCTCTCTAGGATTTTTCCTCATGAGGATTTACCTTTGCTTGCTAATGAAAGCATTCATTCATTCATCAAGCATTTCCAAATGCCCTATAATTCATAATTTACTTCACCTGGCACTCAACTTGAGGCTCCATAGCATCCCAGCCCATTGCCAATCTTCCTAACTTTTGTCTGGACAATAACCCTGAAAGAGAAAGTGATGCTGAGGACTTTGGGAAATTCTGCCTCACTTAAATACAATTCATTCACAAGTCAAGATATCACCCCATGATGTCATTGGCCCTCTTTGAAAACAAAGGAAAAGCAACAACTTATTTCACCTCTCTAACTCTTTAATGGGACTGTGATTCTAACACTGTGGAAACTCCCTATATTGATGTTGGATTGAAAGCATTTGAGGAATGGCTGTGGACAAAAACTTTTATCATTTCTCTTGTCCAGTGGACCTGTGGCCTGTTGTGAGGTCCAAATTTAAAGCCTTCGCATCTTGGTAGGACTTAATAGAACTCATTCTCTGTTGGTATGACTTTAAAGAACTCAAGTTTGCTCCCCAAGCCATAATGAAGCATCTTTTGAAGGAGAACAAGGATTATAATGATCAAAATACCCTAGAAAAAGCTTTTTAACCTTGATCGTATCTTGCTTGAAGTAACGGAAGAAAGGTTTATCTGTCTGTCTAGCTATCTATCTGTCTGTCTATATATCTTTCAATCTGTCTGTCTGCCTATCTCTCTCTGTCTGTCTATCTATCTATCTCTGTCTATCTGTCTATCTATCTATCTATCTATCTATCTATCTATCTATCTATCTATCTATCTATCTATCTATCTGTCTATCTGTCTGTCTGTCTGTCTGTCTGTCTCTCTGTCCATCTCTCTGTCTATCTGTCTATCTATCTCTGTCTGTCTGTCTATCTATCTATCTATCTATCTGTCTATATATCTATCTGTCTGTCTGTCTCTCTCTCTGTCTATCTATCTATCTATCTGTCTATCTATCTCTCTGTCTGTCTCTCTATCTATCTGTCTGTCTATCTGTCTGTCTATCTGTCTATCTATCTGTCTGTCTATCTATCTATCTATCTATCCTAGGTATACTATATCCAACTCAGTTTTCTGGGAGAATCCAAGGGTCCTAGAGGACCCTATAGTCATGCAGCAACCAGAGAATAAAAACAGAAAGATCCCCACCTATAGAGCAAAGGAGTTGCTTTCTTCTTTTTTTGACTTTGTATCTTCTGAACTTAGTATGGATCTTGGCACATCTTCCTCCTCCTCCTCCACCTAACTAACATTTATGTCATCTTTTCTTTTGCAAAGCACTTTATGTACATTATCTCCTTTGAACCCTTTATTATTTCTCCATTTTAGTGATGAGAAAAATGGGAAAGGTGAATATTTTGGCCAGTGTCATATATAGCTAGTAAACTTCTGAGGCTAGATTTGATCCCAAGTCTTCCTGGCTCCAAGTCTTGTGTTCTATGAATTATATGATCCTGCCTTCTCATATGCTTAAGCACATGGTGGATGTTACAGAAGTACATGACTGAATGTACACATGGATGGTTAGATAATAGTTGGATGGATGGGTGGATACATTTTCTACTTGGCATACGAAGACAAATTTAATGAGGAAAAACCTGACAGCCCCTAGAAGACATTATCCTAGAATCCTAGGATTATAAGGGATCTTAATGATCATTTCATCCCAATTCCTCATTTTACAAAGGAGGAAAGTGAGACCTAGAGAGGGAAAGGTCTTGCAGTTGGTTAATACAACAGCTAAGACCAGAGAGAACCCAGTGTTCTTCTGACTCCTAATTTGAAGCACTTTCCATTATTCCATAGTTCCTTTGGGAATCAGGGTCCTGATAGAGACAAGAGACTTATGGGAACAGAGAGATGAACTGGCCACAGATCCTGTGAGTCTGCTCAGAGTTCAGAGACCATCTGAGAATTTAATCTAACTTCAAGCTCTTCAGTACACTAAGATTACCTCTCATCCCCACATGCCTGCTGTTCCAGTGTAGACATAACTGATGATGGGAAGAAGAAGTGAGTCAAAGGGAAACAGTGTCCAGGAGCAGGGAGGCAGCAGACAGGCTGACCACAAGCAATCCCCAGGGGGTCAATTCTAACTACCCACACAATTGCTGAGAGAACTTTCCAGGAAGTCAGATCTCTTTGGCCTGGGAAAAAGACAGACAGACAGACAGAGATGGGAGGAGGGAGAGGAAGGAGGGAGGGAGACAGACAGACAGACAGAGACAGAGAGACAAAGACAAAGGGACAGAGAGACAGAGACAGAGGAAGAGAGAGAGATGGAGACAGCATCTGGATCCTTGGACTGAAATCTATCAAAGGGAAAAAGGAGGAGGAGGTGGAAAAGGAAGATTGAGTTGGGGGAAAGCCAACACGGGAATTCAGTAGAAAATCTTCGCATGCAGACTAGCTAACGATTCATCCTCACCAAGAAACTCAATTCCATTCCTTTGGTGATGCTGGGCATAATTGGGGGAGATAGGGCAGGGATCAAGGAAGATTAATCTTTGTCAAGTCAAACCTTATTTTGGCTCTTTTTGATTTGTCCCCTCCTGCTTGATGGAGATCACTTTTGGAAGAGCTTTTAGAGCCTGTCAAGTCAATCAAGCACATTTGTTCTTTTTCTCCCCTTTGTCTGAACCTGTTAGATATCAGTTTTATCAGTGAGAAAAGCAAAACCCAGAGAGATTAAATGACTTGGCCACGGCCTTTTGGTGAAAGAGCCTGTGTTAGAACCCAGATTTCTGGGGCAAATAGGTGGCTCTATGGTTTCAGAGCCATACTTAGAGACAGAAGGTCCTGGGTTCAAATTTGACTTCAGACAAGTGTCTAGCTGTGTGATCTTGGCAAGTCCCTTACCCACCCTCCCATCCCCCCAATTGCCTAGTCCTTACCATTCTTCCTCCTTGGAATTAATATATAGTACTGATTCTAAGATGGAAGGTAAGAGTTAAAAAAAAGAGGAACCAAGATTTCTTTTTAACAATGTACATGCTTATCAATTAGTCAAGCAATCAAGACACATTAAGTAAGTTCCTACTGTATACCAGACACTGTGTGAGACACTGTAGATTTTGAGCACTCAATGGGCTTATATTCTATCAAGGAAGACAGTATGTATATATGTTATGTTATTATTGTTGTCTTTTAGTCCTTTCAGTCATGTCCAACTCTTCATGGCTCCATTTGGGGTTTTCGTGGCAGAGATACTGGAGTGTTGTGCCATTTCCATCTCTAGCTCATTATACAGATGAGGAAACTGAGTTGGGCAGGGTAAAATGACTTGCCCAGGGTCACACAGATAGTAAGTATCTTGGGTCTCAGGTCCTCCTGACTCCAGGCCAGGTGCTCTATCCATTGTACCACCTAGCTGCCCACATATGTCTCCAAGTTTATATAAAATAAAGACAAGGTAATTTTGAAGGGGAACACATTAGTAGCTGGAGAGATTAGGAAAGATTTGCTGTAGCAAATTTTTAAGCTCAATTTTTAGGGCAATGAGGAATTCAAAGGGGTTGAGGTAATGATGGGGTGCATTCCAGGCATGGGAAAGGACAAATAGTACAAAGCTGTGGAATGGGAAAAGGAGGACTGTGTGTAAAAAATAACAAGACCAGTTTGGGTTATTCTCAAGAAGAAAATTAATTTTTAACTGAATTTTTTCAGTTATATGAAGAAATAATTTTTGACAATTGATTTATAACATCTTGTGATTCAGTCTCTCCTTTTTCCCTTCTACCCCTCCCCAAGGTGCTAAAGAGCCTGATGCAGACTATACCAGTGCTTTTCTGAAATACATATTTCCATATTCCCCTTGTCTTGAATAAAACACTACATATACAATAAAACATTACATATACAATAAAAAACTCATGAAGGAAATGAAGTGAATGATGGCGTGCTTTGATCTGCAATCAGATTCTAACACTTCCTTCTTTGACTGTGGATAGCATTTTTTTTACCATGAGTCCCTTGGGGTTATTTTAGACCATTGCTTTGCTGATACTAGTTTAGTCCTCATGAAGGGAAATTAAGATTGGAAAGTCAATGTGTTTTTTTATCTGAGCATAGAAGTTATAGTAGTTTACAGGGCACTGGACCTGGATTCAGGAAGACCTAAGTTCAAATGCAGCCTCTGATTACTTACTAACAGTGTAACCCTGGGCAAGTCACTTAACCCTGTTTGCCTCTGTTTTATTATATGTAAAATGGGGATAGTTATAGCACCCCCCTCCCTGACGTGTTGTGAGGATAAAATGAGATCACATTTGTAAAATGCTTGGCAAACTTCGTATCTCCATATTCATGCTGGTTATTATTGCCTAGAAGAATGACATGACTAGACCCTTCCTGTAGGGAAATCATTTTAGCAGCTGTGTGAAGGATGCATTGGAGTTGGGAGAGGTTTGAGGTGAGGAGATGGTTCAGGAGGCTATCACAATTGTCCTGGTGATTGGGGGCCCGAACTAGGGAAGTCACCATGTGATGCAAGGGGCCAGATGCAAGAGAAGTTCTAAAGGTGGGACAACACTGATAAGATTAGATAATGATTGTGGTGAGGAAGAACAAGGAATCAAGGATAATTCCATAGTTGTGGATTTTAGTGACTGGAAAGATGGTGGTACAGTCATATTATTAGGCAGTTTTGAAAGAGAGGAAAAGATAATGAGTTCTTTTTTCCCATGTCGAATTTGAGATGCTTATGAGACATCCACTTTAAAATGTTCAATAAGTTGGTGAAGTAGGACTGGAGCTCAGGAGATAGATAGATAGATAGATAGATAGATAGATAGATAGATAGATAGATAGATAGATAGACAGACAGATAGATAGATAAAAAGAAAGAAAGAAAGAAAGAAAGAAAGAAAGAAAGAAAGAAAGAAAGGAAGGAAGGAAGGAAGGAAGGAAGATAGACACATGGATGGACAGATAGACAGAATATAGATGGATGGATGGATGGATGGATGGATAGATAGATAGATAGATAGAAAGACAGATAGACACATGGATGGATAGATGGATAGATAGACAGAAGATAGATACATGAATGGATAAATGGATGGATAGATAGGTAGATAGATAAATAGATAGATACATAGATAGACAGACAGATAGACACACGGATAGATGGATGGATAGATAGATAGATAGATAGATAGATAGATAGATAGATAGAAGATAGATGGATGGATGGATGGATGGATAGATAGATAGATAGATAGATAGATAGATCTGGGAGTCTGTGGATCCTAGACACAGAAAAGGCAGGGGGCAGCTGGGTAGCTCAGTGGATTGAGAGCCAGGTCTAGAGACAGGAGGTCCTAGGTTCAAACCCGGCCTCAGACACTTCCCAGCTGTGTGACCCTGGGCAAGTCACTTGACCCCCACTGCCTACCCTTACCAATCTTCCACCTATAAGTCAATACACAGAAGTTAAGGGTTTAAAAATTAAAAAAAAAAAGAAAAGGCAAAAAATATTCAGAGTATGTCTTCACTTCTCAGGATGAGACAATCCTAGAGAATTCCTACTGGATACATAATACCTATATTTACAACAGGCATATAATAGACACTTAACAAATGCTCTTGAATTGATTAATTGACTCATACAAGTCCTTGGTTTAGATAGTAAATTCTTGCTGCACATACACAAGGAAGAAATATTTAGACAACTGACAATTCTTAATATAATTTACTTATTCATAAAGTACCCTAGAGAATAGGGGAAATATATAAAAGGAAAAATATTAAGGGTGACAAAGAAGGGAAGATGAGAGTGGCTTTGCATTATTTGTAGAGTCTGACCGATAACCTTCTTTTTTTAAAGCCCTAACATTAATACTGTGTATTGATTCCAAAGCAGAAGAGTGGAAAAATCTGGCAATAGAAGTGACTTACTCAGAATCATACAGCTAGAATGTGTCTCACGTCAAATGTGAACCCAGGGCCTCCATTCTCTGAGCCTGGCTCTCAATCCACTAAACTACCTAGCTGCCTCTGATTTATAATTTCGGTATACACTGTACTATGCTAGGCATCCCCAAGATGCCTAACCCCTTGCCATCAAAGAACATATGGTTGGAGAACTAACTAGCAGGTGCTATAGTTATACTGAGTTACGTTGCCCAGGGCACAAAAACATTACTTGTGAGTAATACCTGGACCCCCAGAAAAGCTACCCTACATTCAGAGTCCTCAGTGGCTTCACATCCCAAATCTAAGGCTCATAAACCCTTACTGATGTGTTTATTCTTACTAGCAAGCCAGAGGACATAATTAGTTCAAAACAAAGATTCACTGAAGTAGCATAGTAGGAAACTTAGCAACAGAATATTTTCTCCCAGCAACTAAGGATACATTCTCTTTTTTCTCCCTTTTTTATTCTAATTTTAACAAACATCCAATGAAATAGGCATTTCCATAGGCAGAATATAACAGAAGAGGAATTACACATGAAGCTACAAATGTCTATTATATTCTTTTTGCTTTCTTAAAAATATTTATTTTTATATAAGTATATTATGGATAAAATATTAATTATGCATTGTTTATACCATGTTAAAGACAGAAGGTAAGGGTTATTAAAAAAATTAAAGCCTCTCAAAGGGCAACTAGGTAGCCTAGTGGTTAAAGTACTGGATCTAAAGTCAGGAGGATTCTTCTTACTGAGTTCCAATCTGGCCTTGGACATTTACTAGCTGTGTGACCCTGGACAAGTCACTTCATCCTGTTTGTCTCAGTTTGCTCATCTGTAAATGATCTGGAGAAGGAAATGGCAAACCACTCCAGCTTTATAAATATCTCATTTGATCCTTACAACAGTCCTGGGAGGGAAGTGCTCTTATTATACCCATTTTACAAATGAGGAAACTGAGGCAGGCAGTGGTTAAATAACTTGCCCACGGTCACATAGCTAGTAAGTATCTGAGGTTAGATTTGCACTCAGCTCTTACTGACTCTAGGGCCAGTAGTCTATCCAACATTTCACTTATCTGCCTTTCCCATGGAGCCTAGACTTTAGGTCTTCCACCTTCTGCCAAGAGCTATTTTCTAATTTTTTTCCCCTTGTTTATCTTCTGTATTGGAAATTCACACCGAAAGTAGACCCTTTATAATTTACAAATTTCCTTCGGGATTCAGTTGCTAGCTCTGCCCCCAAAGAAACCTATATTTATTTTTATGTATCTTATGTATACTTTTATGTGTAATTGGGATAGATAGAATATAACATAGAATGTACGTTTCTTGAGGGCAGAGACTGTTGCATCTTCTTTGCTTTTGTGTCTCCAGCAACTGCTATGGTGTTTAATAAATGCTTGTGGATTGATTGATGACATGGACGTGAAAGTGACCTGAATATAAATAAATAGGGAAGTCCTGAGTCACTGAAAATGTGTCCATTACATTTTCTTTAGAGTGCCCGGAGGTCAAATAGGAACCAGAAATTCATCATTGCCAAGCTGGGAGTGTATGGAATCATTTCTCAACACCAGCTCCCGCCTCCATAGCCCTTGTCTTTGGCAATTCTGAAACATTCTCATTTGGTCTCCTTAACAAAGGAATGTTCTCTTGGAAATTCCAATTACTTCTAGCATATACAAAGTCTAATTGGCTGAAATACCTCAAAGGATTGGATCCCCTGCTTCAAAATGATGAGATTTCTTTTGGTCTGTAATCTTGGACCAAGGCCTGGTAAGACATAACAGAGATCAATTCAATTCAAAAAACATTTTTTAAGCATTTATTATGTGCCAGGTCCTCTGCTAAAGGCTAGAAATACAAATAAGAACCCTCTCAAAGAGCTTATGATCTAATTTGTTGTTTTTCAATTGTATCTGATTCTTCTCGGTCCCATTTAGAATTTTCTTAGCAAAGATAATGGAGTGGTTTACCATTTCATTTTCTGTCATTTTCCAGATGAGGAAACTGAGGCAAATGGAGTTAAGTGACTTGCTCAGGGTCACACAGCTAGGAAGTATCTGAGGTCAGATTTGAACACTTTGGGAAGATGAGTCTTTATGACTTCAAGCATGGCACTCACTTATGTTTAGTTGGAATGATGTGGATGATGATTTCCTAAAGGCATCTGAGAAGAAAGTCCAAAAGATAGGACATCCAGGAGAACAATACACACAAAAAAAAAACTAAAGAGGAGAGGGTATTCAGAAGATGTACAGAGGAAAGTTCCAAAAGATCAACAAAAGAAATCAAGGAAGATCAGGATTGGAGTTAAGAGATCACTGAAGATTATGGAAAGAGAAGATTCAATGGATGATGCTGGAAAACAGATTTCAAAGGATTTAGAATCAAGTGAGAGGAGAGAATGTGAAGGCAGCTAATGAAGGTGGCCTCCAGGAACTTGGGTGAGAAGGGAAAGAAACATATAGAATGATAGCTAGCAGAGATGAAAGGAGATTTTGGGGGGAATGGAGGAGATATGGGCATCTTTATGGGCAGCAGAGGAGCCAATAAATAGAGAGTGAAAAATCAGAGAATAGGAATGATGGAGGGAGCAATCAACTAGAGAAGACAGGAGGAGATGGGATTAAGAGGACATGCAATGAGATTTTCCTTGGTAAAGGGAAGGATCACCTTTTCATCAGAGATAGGAGGGAAGAAAGGATATATTAGAGAAAGATGGTTAAAGAATGTGAGAGGAAGAGGAAAGAAGAGGGAATCCTCAGCAAATTATCTCAGCTTTTTCAGTGAAGCACCAAAAAAGATCCTCAGCTGAGAAAGTGGTAATTGGGGGTACCCATGCTATTAGCTTCATGAAGGCTGGGATTATGTATTATCTAAACCAGTGATTGGGCAAACTTTTTAAAGAAGGGACCAAAGGAAAGGAAATGCTCATCTGTCAGTCTGTTTCTGAGGCAACTCTTTCGAAGTTTCATTGTATTGTATCCTACTATTGTATTCATCAGATTAGGAATAATGTCACCTGGCCAGATAGAACATTTCAGGGGGCTGAATCTGGCCTGTGGGCCACAGTTTGCCCATCACTGATCTAAAACATTTTTCAGTGCCTAGCACAGAGCTCCACACTCCTTAATTGCCTGGTGAATATTTGTTGAATGTGAATAAATATATAGTTATTAATAAATAAGTATGAATAAATAATTACAGGATCATAATTTTAGAGCTGGAAGGAATTCTCAAAGCCATCAAGTCCAAACCCCTCATTTTATAAACAAAGTCACAGGGGAAAAAATGGCAGTGGTCAGCTAGGTGGCTCAGTGGATTCGGACCCAGGCCTAGTGAAATGAGTTAACTTGGGAGGTTATGGATTTTACTCAATCTAGGTTTTTATTTAGAGGCTGTGGAAAAATACTTAATTATATTGTTCAGAAAATATTATTAATTATCATATTGTTTAAATAGCTTTATGTGACTAGAGATTGTTTAAACCCAGAATGTCACATTACCCCCAGTGACTCTCCAGGAATGGCAGAGATAGCAGCAAGGAATGTCTCAGATTCCTTCCAGGTCCTAGATTTCATCCAAAACATTTGTGTGTAGATCCACTCACCTAGGTCTTATCTTGGGTCTACCCAAGCTATGCTTTGGCTTCATCCCAATTTTATTGAATATTTATACTTAATAGATGATATATATCTCAAATGAACTGCCTCCATTGCAGTTCAGATGCTGGTACTCTTGTTTGAACTCTATATAACATAAACATCATAGAAATACCCATTTTGGGGCTCCTTTTCCTCTGCCAAATGACCTAATACAAATCTTTCTAAACCTTTTTTCAGACTTTAGGGTTTGTTGTCAACTAACAAAGCTGAGTGACCAATCATTGGGGATGCTATAAAAAGGATTCTTGATCAGATATGGCTTGGATGAAAGGTTTCCCATGTTTATACCAATCAGGATATTTTATAGTTTGATAATGGTTGAAAAGAGGGTGTGCTATCAGGTTGGCCAATATGAAAATAAAGGAAAGTGATGAATGTTGGAGGGAACGTGGCAAAATTGGGACACTGATGCATTGTTGGTGGAGTTGTGCCAATATCCAACTTTTCTGGAGGGCAATTTGGAACTATGCCCAAAGGGCTATAAAACTGTGCATATTCTTTGATCCTGTAATACCACTATGGGATTTGTATCTCAGAGAGATAACAAAAAAGGGGAAAGGATCTATTTGCACAAAAATGTTTATAGCAGCAATTTTTGTAGTGACAAAGAATGGGAAATTAAGGGGATGTCCATCAATCGGGAAATGGCTGAACAAAATGTAGTATATGTTGGTGATGGAATGCTATTGTGTTATAAAAAATGATGAGCAGGATGATTTCAGAAAAATCTGGAAAGATCTGCATGAACTGATGCAAAGAGAAATAAGCAGAACTGGGAAAGTAGTATACACAGTAACAGCAATATTGTAGGATTATCAGCTGTGGAAATTTGGCTGCTTTTAGCAATGTAATGATCTGGGACAATTCTGAAAGACTTTTGATGGGGAATGATATCTACACCTTTAGAGAAAGAACTGTTGGAGTTGGTGTGATGAGGATCAAAGCATACTATTTTTCACATCAGTGTATTTATGGTTTTATTTTGGTTTTGTATAGGTATACTCTTACAATAATGACCAATATGGAAATGTATCTTGCATGACAATAAAAATGAGAGAGAGAGAGAGAGAGAGAGAGAGAGAGAGGGAGAGAGAGTGAGAGAGAGAGAGAGAGAGAGAAAGTCTGTCTCAGTCCATTGCAACTCAAAGATTTCCACAGAAGATTCAGTCCATGCTAAAAGCAGGAATCAATTGTTTGCCATATTTTAACTCACACAAGGGAAGACCTGTAGTTTTTTTTAAACCCTTACTTTCTGTCCCATTGACAACTCTAGGACAGAAAGGCAAAGGATAGGCAAACAGAATTAATGATCTGCCCAGAGTCACACAGCTAAGAAGTGTCTGAGGTCAGATTTGAACCCACATCCTCCTGACTCCAGCCCCAGTTCTCTATCCACTGAGACACCTAGCTACCTCAAAGACCTATAGTTTTAACTTAAGATACTAGGTTGGGTAAGGGAGAGTTGGGAGAGGGACAAGGAAAGAAAGAGTCAGGATACATTTGGATCTCCAAAAAGTCAAAATACATCCAGATCTCTAAAGGAGCAGGATACATCCAAAAGGTCATCTGGGCCTTGGATTAGATGATCTTTTGGCCACAGTAGACAGAGAATGGAGATTGAAGATTGTGTGAGAGATGCCCTCCTGGTTGCTTAGACTATGCTAGTCTCTTTGAACTCCTCTCTTTTAAGTGTAGAAATGACTGGTTATCTCATGGCTTGAGGAGATACGGAGTGTCAGGGAGCAGTAGGGTCCCATGTGGGTTCCTCTGATTAGCTTCCTGCCTCTTAAATCACAATCAGGGACATGTCAACTGATGAGATTACTTGGGCATAAACATTTCTGTCATGGAAGATTCCTGGGATAGAATATTCTTAAAAAAAAGAAAAGGTATTTGCTAGTAGGAAAGGTCATGACTAGATCAGGGCCATTCTGTTGCAAGAAAAACTAGGGCCAGTAAACCATTGGGTTTTTGAATGACTAAAGATTGGGAAAAGAGCATATGGATAGGCAACTAGCTTAACCAGAGGATAGTATGGTCGAAAGAGCACTGGTTCAAGAGTCAGAGGTTATCATTTAGTCATTTCTGTCATATCTGATTCTTTATGACCCCATTTGAGGTTTTGTTGGCAAAGATGCTGGAATGGTTTACCATTTTCTTTTCCAAGTCATTTTCCAGATAAGGAAATTGAGGCAAATAGGATTAAGTGATTTATCTAGGATCACTCATCTAGTAAAGGTCTGATGCAAGATTTGAACTCACAAAGATGAGTCTTCTTGATTCCAGGCCTAGCACTCTATCCACTGTACCACCTAGCTGTCCCAAAGAGAGTCAGAGGATCCAGGTTCAAATCCACCTCTGACATACTTCCTGTGTGACTTTGGGTAAATCACTTCTCCAGGCCCTCAGTTTCCTTTTCTATAAAATGAGAGGGTTGGTCTCTAAGTCCTTTCCTGCTCTAGATCTTTGATCCTATGATATCATGGTGGATGGGAGAATTCTTCCTGCCCCTCATCCCATCCTGCTGTTTATGTCTCCTGACAATTCCACCAGGGCACCACAAGTTTCAAAATGTTTTGGAAACCCTCGACCATGGGCATTGGGAGAGCAGTAAGCTGTGGGTGGTCTGGAGTCTAGCTAGAACAAGACAGTAAAGAAAGAAGGAAAAAGAAAAATGAGACGAAAGAAAGGGAAATTTTTCCAAATGGTGAGTTAGTTCTCCTTGGCTACAGAATGCCCTCTCAAGGGAATATGGTCGAAGCCCCATTATTTGAGTCATTGAAAGCCTGACTGGAAAAAGTCATGAAGGATGTAGTACAGACAAAATGTTCATTCGAATTTGGTGGGCAAAGAGGTCCATTTCGAGGGTCATTACTGTGATTCACCAAGCAGTACCCTCTGTTCTCATCTGGGACCAAGTAGAGCCATGGGTGATGTGTTACAAGCGGGTGGTCAGCCCTCCTCTTGGGTTACAATGAGAAGGAGTACATTTGCATGTCTTTGTGGCACTATATGGGTGAGATTCATTGAAGGAAGGTGGTTTCCAGGAAGCCAAGAACCTCCTCCTCCATTACCCTCCTTTCCTTTCAGGCTGGCTTGGTTATTTGGAAAAGCTAGTGTTCATACTCATAATAAATTTCCCATTTCTTGCTGAGACTTTGTTTTGTGGGAAAAGAGAAGAAACAAGATTCCATTTTAGTTTGCAGGGGAAAAAATCCCTCTTCTTTTTAATTATGGGAGTTACACACTTCCACAGAAGCTTAATTTGATTGCCATTCTTTCTATTAAAATAATATTATGGGGAGCAGCTGGGTAGCTCAGTGGATTGAGAGTCAGGCCTAGAGATGGGAGGTCCTAGGTTCAAATCTGGCCTCAGACACTTCCCAGCTGTGTGACCCTGGGCAAGTCACTTGAACCCCATTGCCTACCCTTACCACTCTTCTGCCTTGGAACCAATACACAATATTGACTCCAAGATGGAAGGTAAGGGTTTTAAAAAAAAAATACTATTATTCCTTTTTTTTTTTCCTTCCTGGAAAGTGTTGGTTGACTTTCTCGTCAAGTCCTTAGTTTCCTCAACTGTAAATTGAGGAGGTCGAATTAGATGGTCTCTGAGGTCCCTTCCAACTCTGACTCTTTGGAAGATTTTGTGATATTAGGTCACTGTTTTGAGTCAACCAAATATGAGTTCAAACTTTTTGTTTATTGGCTTTCTCAGTGTAGTTTGGCTTGGAAAGTTGTAAGTCAGGAGCCACCCTTGTAAACATGTTAAAAGATTCTAGTATTATCAGCACCTTTGCAAGTTATAGATGTCTGAGAAATACTTGTTAACTGAGTAATTGTTCGTTATGACCTAGCCTAAGTTTAGTGGAGAAAAAGCTAGACTGGGAGTCAAGGTTTGGGTTTAAATCTCACTTCAGACATTTATTAGCTATGTGACTTTGGTGAAGTCACTGAACCTCTCTGAAAATGACGCCAATAGTGCCTACCTCACAAGGATATTGTGAAGGATCAAGGAGAACAAAACCCATAAAAGCATTTCACTGATTTAAAAATGCTACATAACTGTCAGTCATATCACCATTATATATGAGAAAACATATAATGTATACAAAGAATTTTGCAAATTTTTAACAGCTTTATGAATGCTAGCTGCTATTATTACAATTAATCCTCTAATATTATGTGTAAATACTATAGGTGTGATATAGAAAGAACTCTTCAAACTTTAAAGTACTATATGAGTGCTAGTTATTATTATTATTATTACTATTACTATTATTATGGCTACTAGGTGGTGCAGTGGATGGAGTTTTGGGTCTAGAATCAGGAAGACTCATTTTCCTGAGTTCAAATCTAGACTCAGACCCTTACTAGCTGTATGGCTCTAGGGATTGTTTGTCTCAGTTTCCTCATCTGTAAAATGAGCTAGAGAAGAAATAGCAAACCACTCCAGTATCTTTGCCAAAGAAACCCCCAAATGGAGTCACAAAGAGTGGGGCACTACTGAAAAATGCCTGAATAATAAAAAAATTATTATTATTATTATTCTCTAAATCTTTTAGATCTCAGTTTCTGTAAGTCACCCAACATCCTTGAGAGCAGCAAAAAAAATCTAATTAAAACTACTCCATTTTTTAAATGCCTTCATGTAGGAGACTAGGGTCACATCCACTATGTGGGCATGAGTAAAATATAAAATTGAAACTCTATCCATTTGAAACGAATCCCAAAGAACTAGAAAATAATGCATACCCTTTGATACAGTAATACCACCACTAGGTCTCTATCCTAAAGATTTTTTACAAAGGAAAGGGGTAAGGACCTACATCCACAAAAATATTTATAGCAGCTCTTTTTGTGAAGGCAAAAAAATTGGAAATTGAGGGGATGTCCATCCATTGGAGAATGACTGGACAAACTGTGGTATGTGATGGTGATGGAATGTTAGTGTGGTATAAGAAATGATGAACAGAATAATTTCAGAAAGAGCTGGAAAGACCTTTATGAACTGATGCAGAGTGAAATAAGCAGAACTGGGCAAACATTGTAGCCAATAACAGCAATATTATGGAATGATCAACTGCTGGAATGCAGATCAAAGAATACAATTTTTCACCTTAGCTTATTCGAGTTTTTGTTTGGGGAGTTTAATTTTATATGAGTATTCTCTTATGTGGTTTTCATGATAATACATGTAAAAGACAGATCAAATTGCTTACCAGCTCTGGGAAAGGGGAGAGAAGGAAGGGAGGGAGACAATTTGGATCTTATAACTTCAGAAAATTTATATGGAAAATTGTTATTACAAGTTAATTGGTAACATAAAATATCTTTCAAGAAAAGAAAAGGAGCCTCCTGAAAATCCAGCATTATGAATGTCAAACCCAGCTGAATTTCTGTTAACCAGTCACCTAGCATTTATAAAACTTCTACTATTTGTCAGTAAGCCTCTCCCAACCCCTCTTAATTCTAGTGCCTTCCCAATTAATTATGTTCTGTTTATTCTGTATCTATCTTGTTTTCTTCTACATTTGTTTGCATACTGTCTCTCCCATTAGATTGTAAGCTCCTTGAGTACAAGGACTTTTCCTCCCATTTTTTGTAACCCCAGCACTTAGCACAGTGTTAAGTATATAATTAGTGCTTAATAAATATTCATTGATTGATTGCTAAGTGCTAGAGATATAAAGAAAGAGGGGGCAAGAGTTCCCACTTTCAAGAGGATCAGTAATGGGGGAAACAATATACAAACTCTAATGATACAAGATATAGAGCTAGGTCTCAATTTGCGTGAATAATGAGTCCCCTGAAGTGGTCACAAGAATTCTGTTTTGTACTATTCAAATATACTCATATGAAATATAGTTGATGGTTTCAGCCCAGTGGAAATACCCAGTGTGAATTCGAATAATGGTCCAGTTTAGGGTCCACCTCCTGGCCATAGTGGGTAACTACCACCTGTCATCATGCCCCCAGCAAATGAAACATCTGACAGATTGCATCAGTGTTGGTACTTATGCCTTATCAGAACCCTCAGGTACCTCTGCCATTCTCTTTGGAAAATTGGAGGGAAGAACAAAAAACTTCACCCAACAAATGCCTCCATTTAAAGAGGGGCTCTCAGTCCAATCATTTCCCACTAGCTGCATTCTCTTTGGCTTTCATCATCATACCCTGTCTAGTACCTTCTCTCTTTCCTCTCTCTGCCCTACTATTTTTCAGCTTTCTTTTGTGTGCACAACATACTTAAAAATAATAATAATAAACCCTTACCTTCCATCTTAGAATCAATACTGTGTATTGGTTCCAAGGCAGAAGAGTGATAATGGCTAGGCAATGGGGGTTAAGTGACTTGCCCAGGGTTAGGAAGTCTCTAAAGCCAGATTTGAAGCCAGAACCTCCCATCTCTGGACCTGGCTCTCCATCCACTGAGACCTAGCTGCTGTGTAATTTATCTTGTACCTTTGAACTACATTAACCAGGAGCCCACCGACTTCCTGTCATTACATGCTGATGTAGACAGGAGAGAAACTGGGGGTAGCTGGGCATCTAGGTCCCTTTCCTTCCTATGAGGGCAGCTGTGAACACAAGATTTTTGAACAAGTAGATTAGCTTGGGCATGTAGTTTTATTTTGTTACCTTTTTATTCCTTTACTTCTGGTGATTATTAATAAATCTTATAAAATATAATATTTAAAGTTACTGTAAATTCATTTTAATTTTTACACTGCCCCCTATAATGTACTTTTAAATTTAATCTGCATTACTAACATTTTCTCCATTCTTTTCTTGAGAAATCAATAAAACAAGGTTATCCTGAATATATAAACAAATATATGAGTATAAATAAATAAAACATGCTTATCCTGAAAAATTGAACAATAGGCTCTTGGAACCCACAGAAGCTGGTTCCAGTATATCTCTATCTCCTTTCTTTGGGTATCAGCCCTCCCAGGATGAATCCAGATCCATATGAGCTCAAAGCCAGAGAGTCTTGTGGGAAAGGGTCCTCTAAACTGCCAAGAACACATTGAAGAGCATAACCTACACCGATTTTTACTTTCAGAGGGAAGTGAATGAAAAAACGCATATTCCAATGAGTGCAGTACTCTGAGTTCCTCCAAAGGCTTGATTTAAGTTGCACATGCAATCATTATGTGTCTCTCACAGAATCACTGAATTAGAGCTGAAAGCATCCTTAAGGTTACCTGGTCCAACCTCTTTATTTCATAGAGGATGAGAAAAAAGGCCAGAGAGTGCCTTGCCTTGATGTCCTTACCTGGAAAATGAGCTGAAGAACCATTCCAGTATCTGCGCCAAGAAAATCCCAAATGGGGTCAGCTGAGATTTGACCTTGAGTCCTCCAATCCTAAAAGCAGTGCTCTTTCCTTTCTACCATGTACATATCAATGACTCATCAAACATTTACTGATACATGTATAGACTTTTTCCTAGACACTTCTCTTAGGTGTTCAGCACCCAGTTGGTTAAATTCTGGTTTGGGGGGGGGCTCATATCCTGGATTGTAAAGTCCTTGAATGAAGTATTAGTGAAAAAATAAGCAAAAAGAAAAAGATAGTCAAGGTACTAGAAAACTCCATATGACCATTGTCCCAATATTTTTTTCACTTTTTTGAACTCTTGCCTTCTATTTTAGAACAGTCACAAATGTCAGTTCCAAGGCAGAAGAGCAGTAAATTCTAGGCAATTGGGGTAAAGCAACATGTCCAGAGTCACACAAGTAGGAAGTATCTGAGGTCAGATTTGAACCCAAGGACCTCCCATCTCTAGATTTGACTTTCTATCCACTGAGCCACCTGGTTGTCCCTATTGTCACAATTTTCAAAATAGGTAAAGGAAGAATTCTTTCAACTATAGGTTGGTGAGCTTGATTTCAACACTTGCCAACATTCTAGAGTGTATTAAGAGTGAACCACCAGGTGTTGTAGTGGATAGAGCACTGTACTTAGAATCAGAAAGACTCATCTTCCTGAGTTCAAGTCTGGCCTCAGATACTTACTAACTGGATGACCTTGGGCAAGTCACTTTTGCCTTTTTGCCTCAATGTCCTTACCTGGAAAATGAGCTGGAAAAGGAAATGGCAAACCATTCCAGTATCTCTACCAAGAAAATCCCAAATGGAGTCAGGAAGAGTTGGACACAACTGAAACCACTGAACTATATTAACTGAATGGAGTTAAACCTTGGGAATATAAAAAGAGGCAAAAGGTAGTCATTACCCTCGAGGAGCTTACAGTATAATAGAGAAGACAGAAAATGGACAACCAGTCTCTTCCTGAAGACCTCCATTGGTGGGAAATTCCCTCCTTGTCCCCCAAGGCAGCTCATTCCATGTTCACACCATTCTAATCATGAGGAGGAAGAGCAATGGTAGTAGTCAAATCTAAGTCAAGAAAATTTAAGCTCACCTCAAAGCTGATTAGGTGCTTGACCCTGAATAAGTCACTTACTCTCTTAGCAGCTCTCTAAGACTATAATTGGCAAAGCAGTTGCTGATCTGCATCAGATCCACAACTTCTCCTTAAGAAGTGATACCTAGTACCAATTCTAAAACAGAAGGTAAGGGTTAAAAAAAATAATAATCTAAATGATAGAATGGAAGAGGGAGAAATTAAGCGGCAAGTGGACAGGGCACTGGGTCTGCAGTCAGGAAGGCGTGAGTTCATATCTAGCCCTAGGCACTAGCTGTGTGATCCTGGGCAAGTCATTTAATTTCTTTCTGTTTGCCTCAGTTTCCTCAATTGTAAAATGAGGGAAAGATTATGCCTACTTAGCTGGGTTACAAGAGTTAAAATGAGACAATATTCCTAAAGTGCCTGGAACTTAGTAGGAGCTATATAACTATTTATTCCCTTTTCCCCTATCAATGAAACCCCAGGTCTGGATTGACAGAATCAGGGAGGAAATTAAATTTGATAGTCAACAAACATTTATCAAGTGCCTCTGATATGAGTCTTAAGTAGGCTCTATATAATTGCTTATTCCCTTTCCCCTATCAATGAAATCACTGGTCTGGAATGGCAAAGTCAGGAAATTTGATTCAATATTTACCAGAAATTTACCGAGTGCCTACAATGCAAAAGGCACTGAATGAGACAATGAGGGGGATACAAAAATGAATATAGTGGGGTCTGGGCTCTTCAGAGATTTACAAATCAAGCCAGTGGCCTTGAAGGATGGATGGGTTTTAGATAGGACAAGAGAAGAAGAGAGGGAATTCCAGATGACAGGAAGACATGATACAAGAGAAAAAAGTTAGAATTTACAACAACAGAGGCAGCTAGGTGACTCAGTGAATGGAGATGGAGATGGGAGATCCCGGGTTTAAAGCTGGCCTCAGACACTTCCTAAGCTGTTTGACCCTGGGCAAGTCACTTAACCCCAGTTGCCTAGCCTTTATTGCTCTTCTGCCTTGGAGCCAATTCTTAGTACTGATTCTAAGACAGAAAGTAAGGGTTTAAAAAAAAGAATTTACATGATGGTAAGGAAGAGGGAGGAATGATAGAAAGACTTATTGATGGCAAAGGATGGATGCCAAGTCATTGGGACAAATAGATAGACTCAGTAGATCAAAGCCAAGAGATGGAGGTCCTGGAATGCCAGTCAGTTGGGGAGAAGTTTAGAACTGATGCATTCAAATGCCTCTTTTTTAATGTCTGACACCTTGGGCTCTACACCACCTCTTGCAAGTAATCCTGGGTGGTTTGGGAAGCAGATTTCTACCCAGAAGCTGGCATTCTTCGATTGGCAACACAGATCATGTTCTTTTCCACCAGTCTTTCCTACCTCTTGTCTTTCCTCCTTCCAGCAGGGTGAAGACATTTCTCTCCTGTGGCTGCCAGCATACCTAGGATTTGCTGGCAGCTGGTTCTGCTAATGTGTCACTTTTGGAACACGCTGGGGAGCTTGTCCGAATCCTTTTCCATCTGGGTTGAGGACATTCCAACCCTGTTCCCTTCTGGATTTTTATTTAAGCTTCTGGCTGCAGCCCAGGGTGACCTGTGCCCCTGCTCCTCAAGTCTCACTTACCAGTCATGCCTCTCACGTGTCAGCCAGGCACCGGGCAGCAGCCACAATCTTGGCAGAGAGGGGAGGAGTGGGTGGGGGAAGGTCTGGGGCAAAGCATTTCTGCCCTGCTCTTCCTGCACCACTGGAGAGGGAACCACTTATCGGTGAATTGGAGGAACCAGGAAATTTGGTCATTGGCTAGTTCAACTTCAGCAAACATTTGTCATCATACTTATAATATTGTAATAATATTGAATTTTTAAAAGAGGCCTTTGATTCCATCAGTGTATGACTGGGAATTCCCTTTACCAAAGCTAATCTGGAGTGAAAGGAACAAGGGAATAAGAATTTATATCACGTCTGTGTTAGCAGGGCCAAGAGCCCTGCACCTTCTCTGCAAAAGTCTTAGAAAGTTGCCCAGGGCCACCGAGAGGCTAAGTGACTTATCCAAAGTAATTGAGCAAGAATGTGAAACTTGAACCCAGGTCTTATGGATTCTCACACCAATTCTCTACTCCCAACACTATCTATATGTGTTATTTCTCTCTTCCTCCCACTCCCAATTAAAATATGAATTTCTTGAGAACAGGGACCATCTTGCTTCTCTATTTGTCTTCCCAGTAATTAGCATGGTGCACAGAATAAGCATTTAATCCATTATTATTTGATTATTCATGCATTTCACTCATGTACCAAGCTCCTATAATTAATAGTGTGTTTTAATATGATAATGTGCCCTGAAAGTAATAATCATGTGCTGGGTCCTGAGCTAAGAGCTGAGGGAGTTTCAGAAATAAGTAAGAAGGTCCACGTCTTCAAGGGACTCACAATCTATATGAGACAAATAATAATAATGATGATGATGATTATAATTATAATAAAGTATAACAAATATATAATTATAATGAATATATGATACAAATATATATTTGTCATCTTAGTTATATTGTGCATAATATAAAATATATAATTGTATATGTTATATATAATAAATATATAATATAATATTAATATAATTATAATAAATTGTTAGTGTTATTATGTGTCTCATATAGAGTATAAGTTCCTTGGAGGCATGGACCATATCCTACTTATCAGGAAGGAAATTCAATTTGGAATTCAAGTAGAATAATAACAATTATTATATAATTTTTATATTATATATTATGTTATATTTCTTTTTATATATGTACTATATATTATCTTAATATTTATACCATGTATTTTAAGACTTCATATAATAATCAATATATTATATAATTATTTCTATAATATGTTATATTGCTCTGAATAATTTAATGATACCTTCATAGATCACCTATAATTATTTATTGTTATATAATTATAAGTGTGTAGTTTTGTAATAATAAGCATTCAAGTAGAATAATATGTGCTTATAGTAGAAATTATATAATTTTAATATTATAATATTATCCTATAGATAGCTAGATATAGTAATAATATATTATTATGTTTATTATTAGTATTAAATAGGGTTTGTATAAACTATTATATAGTTTAATTATATAATTATAACAGATTATTATATATTCTTGCTATTGACAGGATATGTCATTAGCATAGAAATAATTAAATAATCATTTGCATAACATTATTCAAGTGGAAGAATGTTATTTCTCTATTTGATTTTAATTATCATAATTCTGCTTGAATACTGAATTTCATTTCCTTTGTTGTTGTGGTTGTTTGGTGGTGGTGGTGGTGGT
>NC_058133.1:278013073-278040508 GCF_016433145.1 Gracilinanus agilis | reverse complement strand
ATTATGTTATATTATATTATGTTACATTATGTTATATTATGTTTATTTTATTATATTTATTATATTATATATACTATACGTATCGTATCATATCATATTATATTATATTATTATAGAAGATAAATAAATAAATAAAGAGATACTTCATTTAAAATGACCACAGATAGAAAAAAGTACCTGGGAGTATCCCTGCCAAAATAAACCCAGTAACTACATAAACATGATTACAAAACATTTTTTACACAAATAAAGTCTCAAACAAAATCATAACAGTGATAATAACAATAAGAAATGGCCTGAGTAATAGGTTGACAGCAGGTGCATGCCCTCTGTTTTGGTGGATGCAATAAAAGTCCTCCGTTGTTCTCACTAGGTTTGCCTCTATTTTAAACATTTGCAGTATTTATCTAAATCACAAATATGGAATGGAGTCAAATATTTCAATAAAGACAATGTAATCATTAAGGCATTTTCCAGTTCCTTCTTCAATAATTTAGTTAATAACGAATTGTTCTTTGAACCTCTGGACTTTGGGAGCACGTCTTTTCTGTCCTTCAGTTAATATATTTGTTTTCTTGTAAGTGTTTATAGGGGTTGGGTTTTTGAGTGACACAAGCTGGGAATGCTTTTTCTCAAGTACATAAACCCCTAATTGACCCACATTTTTAGAGGTCACTGGTGTACTTATCTCGGGTTAGATAAAATCTCCCAAATACTAGTTTGTGATTCCCCATGAAAAAGTGATCTCATTTTAGAAGGCGTCACTACCGCAATAATGTCAAGATTGATCCATACAAAATGTGGCTTCTTCTAAGGAGAAAGTATGAATTCCTTAATGGTTCTGCCTACTCTTAAATCCATATCATCATTTGTGAAATAGAACTGAGAAGAAGTCATACCAAATGTTTAACCACTTGATGTATACAGATGACATTGAGTTATATAACTCCACTGAAAACATGCTAAAATCTACTTGACCCCATAGAAACGTTCTCCAGAGGTAACAAAATATCACTTGTACTCAATGAGTATAACATTCTTACATAGAACAATAGAGAATCCAAGTTTTAAGCTTAAATCTAGAGATCAAACTGAGCCAATGGATGAAGGCAGTACTTACAAATATTTCAGTCTTCTACCACAAAACTCATTAGGCAAAACACTGTCAAGGGGGAAGCTGAGTTTATGTACATTGAAAGACTAGCTGGGCGCAGCTAGGTGGTTCAGTGGATTGAGAACCAGACTTAAAGATGGAAGGTCCTGGGTTCAAATGTGTCCTTAGAGAGTTTCTAAGTCACTTAATCCCATTGCCTAGCCTTCACCACTCTCTTCTGCCTTGGAACTAATATACAGTATTGATTCCAAGGCAGAAGGGTTAAAGAGAGACAGACAGACAGACACACAGAGACAGAGAGAGAGAGAGAGAAAGACAGAGAGACAGAGGCAGAGACAGAAAGAGAGACAGAAAGAGACAGAGAGACAGAGAAAGACAGAGAGACAGAGAGAAATCATTTGATGTTTTGAAGTCAAAGCTTAACAAGAACAACAGAGTTAGAGTAATTAGCACCTATGCAGTACCAGCCTTAACACATGCTTTTGTGCCACAGCAAAATGAAAGCCAACCAATCTAGAAGGTGTCCAAACCAAAACCTATATAATGTTAATGAAACACAGGGCTCATCATCCCAAAGTATCCATAAAAATATCAACTCTTCCTCTAGGTCTCTCGAGTTGAAAATTTTTCATTTCCTTTTGTTTGGAGATTATAAGTATTCAATATCTAATTTAAAACATCTATTCACATATTCCTAAATTTTTGCAGACCAGTGATATATCTGAGCAATTGTAGGCAATAGTTCTTTCTGCTCCAGTGCTCCAGTTTTATCAAGAAGGAGGAAGGTGTTTCATGCTTAATAGGTTCAAAATGGATAGAAATATTGTTGGAATAAAGAAAAAGCAATAGTAAGGACCGACAACAGGTACACCATGCTGGACTTGTTGACTGTATCAGAAAGCGATTAATTCCCAAATGAAGCCTTAGAAATGTCTGATCCAAAAGTGCAATCATAACATTTTAGCACAGGAGACAGTCACATGAAAGCTACCAATAATAGGTTAACAAAGACATTGGACAAACGGCCAAGTTGCGCACATTTGTTTATAGAAATAGCAAGGTTTGTGATAGCAATTTGAGATCATTTCATTGCCACCAAAAATTATATAGAAAACTCATGCTTTGGGAGGCACACATTGATTAATATAGATTATGCAATGGAGTGTTGGCAACATATTGCCTCGGGTTGCAAAAATTCGCCATCAGATATCTATAAAGATAAAATCGGGTAACGAGAATTATGTACCAGAAACTTACAATCTTTTATAAACTAACAGAATACAAATCACTATACTATAAAAATACAAACTCCAAAATATCCTTGAAATTTCAGCAAATGGTGAAACTGGAGCATTGTTAGAGACAAATCCTACAACTACAGCTAACACTGGGCATAAAAATTTATGGATTTTTTTGTTGTTTTTTTTAAACCTTTACCTTCTGCTTTGGAATCAAGACTACGTATTAGTTCCAAGGCAGAAGAGCAGTCAGGGCTATGCAATGAGGGTTAAGTGACTTCTCCAGGATCACACAACTAGGAAGCTTCTGAGGCCATATTCGAACCCAGGATCTCCTATCTCTAGGCTCAGCGCGCAATCCACTGAGTCACTGAGCTGCCCAAGAATATGTTTTCTAATATATACTAGCATATTGAATACTTGTGATCTCCAAACTAAATCAAATGGAAAAAAATTCAAAATTTAGAAACTAGAGGAAAAAATTAAAGCTATATGGAAACAGGATGAGATCTATTTGACACCTGTTCATGCCTTCTTGTATCATAATTGTTCTGAAGGCACATCTCAATACTTTTATTCAGTTACAAAAAGCAGTCATTTTATCCACTTGCAAAATTGTCTATAAAGCACAAAGTATTATAGCAAGATAATGGCATTGCCTACGACTGCTGATCAAAAAAGATGAGAATGATTTAAATACTACTACTAATAATAATTTCTGTGAAGTCTTTGACTCAGTGCCTTATTCATAGCTTATTCATGTAATGAAGCTATATAAAATAGATCCAAGTATAAAGATAATGGTAGAGTATTTGATGTTCACATGGAAAGATATTTTTTACTTTAAAAGGCTGCCAACACAATAATATCACAGACAATTACAATCAATTGTGACATTTTTCAGGGGACAGTTTAAGCCTGCTTTGGTTCTGCCTAGCATTAAGACCATTATCATCTCCACTTAATAGAATTAAGTATGGCTGGCACATTAAAGAGGGAGCTAAACCAAAACATCTTATTAGTTACTTGAGATGCATAGATGAAATCAGACAATACAACCCTACCAAAAATCATATTAAACAGCTCCTTCATCTAATGTAATCTTTCTCCAATGACGTCGAAATGCCACTTGGACCAGATAAATATAAAATTCTTAATATGCTCCAAGTGATGATAGCAGCTAAAAGCTTTTGAATCCAAAGATCAAGTTGAACCAATGGATGAAGATAATACTTATGCCTCCTTCAGACAAGACATACGAAACATAAAGCTATCAAGGGAGAAAATTGGAGCTGAATATGGTATGAAACTTAGTAGTATCCTGAAATCAAAGTTTAACAAGAAAAATACATTTGACATGATCAGCACCTAGGTAATTCTAGCTCTACGGTTCATTTTGAAGGCAGTAAAATGAACCATAATGGATCTGTGAGAATGAATGTCATTACTTTATTCAGTCTCATTGGATCGAACACCAGAACTCTGCATTACAGATACTAGCTCTTCATTTTAGATAATTTACCCTATTAAGGAGAGGTTCATTTATTCTTATGTTTTCTGGCATTTTTAGCATAAGAAGTTGTGCTTTGTCAAGAATTTTTTTTCTGGATCTAATGACACGATCATTTACTTTGTTCAGATTGGACAAAATTATAAAAGGGCAAAATGAAAAATGTTGGAGGGGACATGGGGAAATGGGGACAATAATACAATGTTGGTGGAATTGTAAATAGATCTAACCATTTTGGAGGGCAATATGGAACTATGCTCAAAGAGTTCTTAAACTATACCTTTTAAACCAACAATACCACTATTAAATTTATTTCCTAAGGTGTTCAAAGAAAATGGGAAAGAAACTACTTATTCTAACATATTTATAGCAGCTCTCTTTGTGGTGGCAAAGAACTGGAAATTGAAGGGGCATCCATTGATTGGGAAATGGTTAAACAAATGAAGGAATGATTATGATGGAATACTGTAAGTATGTAGTACTGTAAGAAATGACAAGCAGTTTAATTTTGGAAAAACACTAAAGACATACATGAAATTATGAAGAGTGAAACAAGGAGAACCAAGAGAAAATTATATACAGCAACAGAAATATTATTTGAAGAATGACTTGGGTATATCTACCTCCAGAGAAAGAACTGATAAACAGAATAAGTAAGACATGGTTTTATATATCACATTTATATAACACATTTATATATCACATTTATATATATCACATTTATTTTGGTCAAATGATACCTTCTCTAACAGGAGGATGGGAGGAGAGGAAGGGAGACATTGGGCACTTAAGTGTAACTAAATAAATAATTTAAGAATTAATATGATTGGTTATGTTTACAGTTTTTTCCTAATGTGAAACTAATCCTGTATAACTGCTACAAATCCAAAGTGGTTATGATATATGATTTTAAAAATTTGTTTCTGTAACTATTTTGCTAATGTTTTATTCAGTGTAATTTTGCATTAATATTCATTAAAGATATTGGCACCTAGGTGATAGTGGATAGAGTGCTAGATTTAGAGTCAAAAAGACCTGAGTTTCATTCCTTCTTCAGACACTTGCAAGCTATAAGTTACTAGAAAGGTATTATATACCTGAAAAATATGCATCCTCTTTCCAATTTCCATTCAGTAATTGACGGAGATTTAACTTTGCTAAAATTCTGTTAAGGCCTTTAAGTTCATTCATGTTTATCGTTTTCTAAGATTTGTCAAGTTCTAGATCTGCTCTGTGATTGACAAGTCCCTTAATCCTTTTTGCCTCAATTTCCTCATCTGTAAAATGAGCTGGAGAAGGAAATAGCAAATCAGTCTAGTATCTTTGTCAAATGGAGTCACAAAGAGTTGACCACAACTGAAAAATGACCAGACAACAATAACTTTTTTAAGTTGTTTATAAATGGTCTGAGGTAAGAGTTGGCAAACTATGGCCGATGAGTCAAATCCAGTCAGTCGTCTGTTTTTGTGTAGCTTAGGAGCTAAGAATTCTTATTACATTTTTGTAGACCCCTGGTAAAAGAAGATTTGGAATTGGAATATCTGGTTCAGATCCTAATTCTATTATTTATAAGCTTTGTGACATGGAGAAACTCACCTTAAGTTTACTGGACTTCAATTTCCTTTCATGTTAAATAAGAGAGTTGGAATGGATGAGTTCTCTATGTTCTAAATCCAATCATCATATAAATTTTTATGTAGCATTATTTCAAAAGAAACTCCCACTCTAGGTTTAATTTTTTTAAATAAATAAGAATAGTCTGTGCCACATAATTCAGCAGTTATTACATACTATCTCATATTGCTTTTTAAAAAATTTAAACCCCCTACCTTCCATCTTAGAATGAATACTGTGTTTTGATTCCAAGGCAGAAGAGTAGTGAAGGCTACATAATAGAGATTAAGTGACTTAAGGGTCACACAGCTAGGAAGCATTGGAGGCCAGATTTAAACCCAGAACTTCCCATCTCTAGAGCTGACTCTCAATCCACGGAGCCACCTAGATGCTCTTCGTATTGCTTTGTAATTGATGTATTAGCTGTCTCCCTTCATTAGACTGCCAACTCCAAGGGAGCAGAGAACACATCCTTGTTGTAGATCCCATTGTGTCCTCTCCACTTCATCCTTCTACCATTTGTCTAGAACAATCCTGGACATACAGTTGATGTTTAAGCCCATCTCATTGATTGAAAAGGAAACCAGTTAAAGAAACTTGGCAGAGTCCATAATCCAGCCTAAAGTTCCACTGGAAATATGACCACTGGCAGGGTAATAGAATAGGCAGAAGATACACATAAAGCCATATTCACTTATAGCCTGCTTCCAAGACCTTCTAAGCCTTTGCATTGAGAAACAGGAAAGCCCAGGCCCAGAGCTGTCTATATTTATAACTGCAAGCTGGAAATGTCGAGATTTAGGACATCAGGTTTGGTCATTCAGACAGAGCCTAAGGCCTTACGGAGGCTTAAAAAAGACATAAAGCTCTGTTGCCATCTTGTGGCCAAGGGGCCAGTGAGATGAGCATCTCTGGTCTCCAGAAGGTTCCGAAAGATTTTTCTCAGAAAATATAAGTAGAGACCCCACATAATCTGTGCTCCTAAACTTATCCTTCCTCTAAAACCACCCCCAATTCTAAACTTCCCTATTTATGTATAGGACATTGGTTATTCATATTTATATCTTAGTCATGTTGCATTCTCCACTATTTCTCACATCCCATAAATAATCAGTTACCAGATCTTATCAATGTCTCCATAATATATATTATAAGTGTTTCCTTTTCTATTCACATGACCACATCCTAGTAAAGGCTTTTCATACCAGGTACTCTAGCAATAACTTCTCAAATGGTTTTTCCACTTCCAGGCTCTCCCATTTCAATTCATCCTCAGCAGAGCTGCCAAAATAATCTTCCTCAGCTCTTACCATGTCATTCCCCTTCTCAAGAATCTTCAGTGGCTCCCTATTATCTCTAAAATTAAATTCAAACTCTTTATCCTGATGTAATATCATTCACAATCTGGATCCAATCTACTTTTCCAGACTAATTCATGGTCTTTCCTTCACATACTCTACTTTTCAGATACTGGTCTGCTTTCCATTCTCAGAACTCAGCATCCCATATCCCTGACTACGTGCTTTTTTGCATAGGCCATTCCACATGTTCAGGATACAATTCTTCCTCTTTTTGAATCCTTGGTTTCTCTCAAGGCTCGTCTTTGGCCTCCTCCTGTGGTAAGTTTTATTGCCCTCCCCCTAGTTGTTAGTGGTGTCTGTCTCCTCAAATAATCTTGTATTTATTTTTATCTTAAATTACTTGTATATGTATATGTAAGACAGTCCACGTTGTTACCACTCTCACAGGTCTGTTACATTATTTGTTCCCCAGATTCTCAGGTACCTTGAGATTGTTGAGGATATCTTTTTCTCTACCATCATCTCCAACTGAGTGGCTGTGTCCCTCTATTTTAGAGGCCATGGGACTGGCATCCCAATTACATTTAACCACTTCATGTGAATAGGGTTTTTTTTAACCCTTACCCTCAATCTTAGAATCAATACTATATATTGGTTCCAAAGCCAAAGAATAATAAGAGCTAGGCAATAGGGGTTAAGTGATTTGTCCGGAGTCACTTAGCTGCCTCCTTCATATGGATAGTTTTTACAAAGGAATATTTGTTTCATAGATATAGCAAGAACAACCATATAAATAATTCCCCCTACACATACTTTAGGGGCATAGTGAGAGAAGAGCTTAGGCTCACAATAATAACTCTGTTCCTATATAGCAGTCAACACCACCAAATTCAAGTCCAAAGCTGAAGTCTTAGATCACTGCTTCTTAGGGTGTTGATGGTGGACAGACTGCAACATTTGACTTGGATTCCTGAACTCGAAAGATTGCGTTGGCTCTTGTTCCCAGCCTGGGTCAGAGATTCTTCTCCTTGTGCCTACCACAAGTGGGGGAGGAGGAACTAAAAAGACACAAGCCTATTTCTCAGAGACCCTATCACTTTTGAAGGGAAAGAAGGAAGGCTCAAGACCCTCCCCATTTACCAAAGGATCTCCTTTGCTAAAGGAGTCACTTTGCTCCCTCAGACAAGAATTCCACAAAAGCCCAACAAAGAATGTCTTCACATGCTCCAGGCCTCCTTTCTTTGCAGGAAGCAGCTCCATAATGTCTTTAGGAAAAGATAGTATCTACAAATGCTCCAGATTCCCATGATATATCCATGTTGTATCTCCTAGTTGAATGTCAATTCCTTGAGGGCAAGGATTATTTGTGCCTCCATCTTTGTATTCCTAATACTTATAATAACCCCTTTGGCATCATGCCCACAGTTGGTTTTTTTCTTCTGTGACATGCATATAGGTATATGTGTACGTGTATATGCATGTCTAGTAGTTGTGTATTATATGTATGCATGTATGTAAACTTTAAAACTATCTTCTCTAACTTTCATCATTCAACCAATATGGCGGACTGAAAAGATCATTGGTATTGAAATCAGGAGGCCCCATTCTGCCATTGACTTGTAATGACTTGCAATCCCAGCCAAGGTGATTTAGGGGAAAGATTTTTAAGCTGGAGTCCAACCCAAGGCTGAATTCTGACCTTGCCATGACAAATAGTTAGCCTCCCTGTGTCTCAGATTCTTCATGTATAAAATGGGAACAAAACAATCCATGGCCTGACTCCCTCACGAGGATTTTGAGAGGGTCTGATGAGATTAAAAAAAAATAAAAGACCATTTTGAGAAGTTAAGGATGTTATTCAAACAGAACTGGCTCTCAACACCTTCCTTTGGTAACTCATCATTTTATATCATGTGATCCAAGCTAGGCCATTTGGGAACAGGCTCTGACAGTTCCTGCCAAGCTGGAAATTCTTCAAGGACAAGTCTCGGTGTCATCCTTGGGCCTGAGAAGCAAATTGCTCCATTTCTCTCTCTTTTTTTATATGTAAAACCAGACAGTTGGATTAGTCATTCAGTGATAGTAATTAACAAATTTTTACTCAATTCATATCCATTCAATTCAAGAAATATTCAATTAACGATATTCATTCAAGCCTCAGATGATGCTGGATGAATGGCAAGATGCCTATCATCATGGAATCTAGTAGGAGTATTTGGCAGAAATATAGATAATGTATAATTAATCACTCAAAATCAAAAGAAAGTGAGTATGAATAGTAGATAGAAAGTCAGCCAGCCTTAGAGTCAAGAATACCAAGATTTGAAACCTGCCTTAACACAATCTGGCTATGTGACCTTAAAACGAGTTACTGGATCTCCAAGTGCTCCAGGCAACTGTCTAAGATTATAAGTAGGAGAATAGCTGATAATCTGTATTGAATGAGGGAAGGTGGCTAGGAGGCACAGTGGAAAGAGTTCAAATCTAGCCTCAGATACTTACTAGCTATATGACCCTAAGCAAGTCATTTAACCCTGTTTGCCTTAGTTTCCCCATCTGTAAAATTATCTGGAAAAGGAAATTGCAAACAATTACAGTATCTTTGCCAAGAAAATTCCAGAAAGAATCACCAAGAGTCAGACAAGACTAAAACAACTGAATGGCCAGGAAAGTAGCTTAATTCCAGGTCTGTTCCATTGGGTAAGCTTACATACACACTCACACACAAGTTATGTTTGATCCTTGAGCTTGTTACTTGACCTTGGGCAAATTTTCCTCTTGGGGCTTCACTTTTCTCCTCTATAAAATGAGGGTATTAGACTCAATGGTCTCTGAGTTCCTTCCCTGTTCAAAATCAATGATCCTTACAGGGGAACCAGGCTGTAGAAGCTAGAAGAAACTCAAAGCTTGTTAGCAGCATCTGGGGAAACTGAGGTGACTGTTTTTTCTCTTTGTGGAAAAAGAGGCTGGGCAATTGATCAATTTTATTTTCCAGAAAATCACCCCGGAGGCCTGGAATTTGCAGTATTATTGTCATTATTTCAGCTCCAGGGCAAGACTTTTATTGCCTATGACAACAGAAACAAAACTTCTTGCCCTGGGTCTGCCTGCCAATAGGCAGAAATCCCTCTTCTCCCCTCAATCACTTTGCCCCTCTAGCATCCCTATCCCTACTTCACTCTCCCCTTCTGCAGCTCAATTCCTGCTCCAAGCCTTGAATGTTTACCCACCTTGTCTCATTCCCTGCATCCATCCTCACAGACCCCCCCAGCCCTGCTCAGGAGCAGCAAAGCCTTATTTTCCCCAGTGTGATATATCTCTTCAATGTAATTTATTTAAGGAAACATTTATGAAAATGCCTATTATGGTTGAGGCTCTGAGGGAGATGGCAAGCTTAGATAATATCTGATCCTTCCTCACATGAGGCTACCATATTGACTGGTCTCATGGCTGGAAAGACTCAGATACTATTGGGAAGGTTGCATAGAATCACTGAATATGAGCCCTGAACCTTAAAGAAGAAATAGAGCCCAACTTATTATGTAACTTCATGGGTAGATTGCCAGGTTTGGAGTCTAGTAGTTGTTGTCCTATCATTTCAGTCATGTTCTACTCTCTGTGATCCCATTTGGAGTTTTCTTGACAAAAATATGAGAGTGGTTTTCCATTTCCTCCCCCAGCTCATTGTATAGGTGAGAAATGAGGCAGAGTTAAGTGACTCGTCCAGGATCTCACAGCTAAGAAGTGTCTGAGGGTGGGATTTGAACTCAAGTCTTCCTGACTCCAGGTATGACACTCCATACATTGACTAAACCATCTAGCTGTCCATGGTGTCAAGACGACCTGAGTTCAAATCAAGCCTTGGAAACTTCTCAGTTGTGTAGCCCTAGACAAGTCACTTAACCACTGTTTGCCTCTGTTTCCTCATCTGTAAAATGTGGATAATAATAATACTTACTTCCCAGTGTGGTAGAGATCAAATGAGATAATAATTAGAAAGAACTTAGCACAGTACATTGCACATAGCAAACACTTATTATTATTAAAACATTTAGTACAAGTGCCTGGCACATACTAGATGATGCATAAGTGCTTAGATTTTTCCTCATATATGAGGACTCTCTGAATCCCAGAGAGGTGAAATTATTTTCCCAAAGACAGAAGATTAGTAAATAACAGGATTGAGATTTGTACCCAAGCCATAGTATCCCAGATGGGAAAATGAAGCCCAAAGAGGTTAAATTACATGCCCAAAGCTCATACAAGCAGCAAGTAGCTTGAATTTGAACCCAGGTCCTCAGACACCAAAATGAGGTCTTCTCTTTCTTTGGAATCATGTCACATTTCTTCATCCAATTTGTAACTCCACTGTGACTCAAGAGACTTAGTGCCTTGTTTAGGGAACAAGAGACTGAGTGGTTTTTCAATTCACCCCACTCCATAGCCAGTATGACAAGATTAGACAGCACCTCAAGGAGATCCTTCCAGAAGTGATTATAGAAGATATAATAATAGCTAATATTTATATGATACCTTAAGGTTTTCAAAGCACTGTTTTTATTTTATCTTCACAACAACCTTAGGAGCTATCATTATCCCCATTTTACAGATGAAGAAACAGAGGCAAAAGGTAAAGTGACTTGCCCAGGGTCACACAGCTAGCCAGTGTCTGAGACTGCATTTGAGCGTTAGCCTTCCTGACTCCAGGCCCAGTGCTCTATCTATTGAGCCACTGTGCTGTCTAGGAATCTCTGATTCCAAAACTAGTCATCTTTCCAATATACGTCAAGAAGTCATGATAATGGGGGCGGGGGAGGGGGACATCTAAGTGGCTCAGTGGAGGTCTTGGGTTCCAAACTGGCCTCAGACACTTCCTAGCTGTGTGACCCCGGGCAAGTCACTTGACTCCCATTGCCTAGCCCTTACTGCTCTTCTGCCTTGGAACCAATACACAATGTTGATTCTAAGATGGAAAGTAAAGGTTTTTTTGTTTTGTTTTGTTTTGAAGTTATGATAGAAGGCTGGAGGCAGGACTGGCACTTTAATTGGATTATTATATTGTATGATTTGAGGAGCCTTAAATTGCTTTCCCCAAACCCCTACAAACAATTGCTACAATCCCTCTATTGCTGTTGCCCTAAATTTTAAAGAGTGTTAGATTAACTGGGTTTAAATTCTGCCTCTGACACTAGTTGTGTTGACTACGGTCAACTCATGAGGCTCAATTTGGACAATAATATCCATAGTATTGCCTCGAAGGGGCATCTAGGTGAAGAGAGTGGAAGAAGACTCATTGTCCTAAGTTCAGATTTGATCTCAGACATTAGCTGTGTCTCTGGACAAGTCATTCACCCTGTTGGCCTCAGTTTCCTCATCTGTCAAATGAGCTGGAAAAGGAGATGGAAAACCAGTGTCTCTGCCAAGAAAAACCAAAATGGGGTCACAAAGAGTCAGACACGACTAAACGACAACAAGAACTTAGCTTGAAGGGGTGTTGCAAAGGTCAGATGAGACCTTGTGTAAAGTTCTCTCCAAATTTTAAGGCAGTATATAAATTTTAGCTGTTATTATTAACTGGAATAGTCATTAACACTTCACAGGGCTTAGCCATGTCAATGGAGTGAAGCTACGTGCCCCATATGAGAGTAATGAAATATTATTCAGCAGTAAGAAATAATGAATATTGAGAATTCAGAAAAACAAAGGAAGAAATGCTTGAACTGAGGTACAGTGAAATAACATTAAGGGAACACATACACACATATATAAACTATATACACATCCACAATAACGACAACAGTACAGAAGAGAAGATCCCCCAAAGGAAATGGCTCTGAGTAATGGAAATGCCAATGTAGGTGCTAGAGAAAGGCGAACAGAAAGGCAGAGAGGTGGGAGGACTAGGATGACAGACCCTGGTATGTACATTGTCAGACAGGTTTCTGGGTCAAATGTTTCTACTTAATTGGTTTGCTTTGCCATAAGGAAAAATTCAGTTGAAAGAGTTGGGGAGTAGTTGAGGTGGGAATGAATGGGATATAAAAACAAATGTTACCATTGAGTCATTTTTCTCTTGTGTCTGACTCTCCATGACTTCATCTGGGGTTTTCTTGGCAAAGATCCTGGAGTGGGTTGCCATTTTCTTCTCCAGCTCTTTTTATAGATGAGGAAACTGAGGCAAACAGGATTGAGTAGCTGGCCCAGAGTCACATAGCTAGTAAGCATCTGAGGTCAGATTTGAACTCAAGAAAGCGAGCCTTCCATTTTCAAGCCTAGCACACTATCCATTGAACTACTTATCTGTCCCTGTGAAATAAAAAAACATCAAGTGGCACAGAGTTCAAATATGACCTCAGACTTAAATCCATTTGCCTAGATTTTGTCCTTTGGTCCTAGAGTTGTTACTAGGATAGAAAATAAGGGTTTGGGGTTAAAAGACATCAATGATCTAATTTTGAAACTAAAACAAAATGAAATGAGGAAGTTGAACTCAGGCAGAAAGGTCAAGCTTGGGACCCATTGCTCTAAAACTCTAGTATGTAGCTAAAATTAATTTAAAATGCAATTGGGAAATGTTTAACAAAATAAATAAAAATTACAATACAACACAGACAATGTCCATTTGGGGCTTTCTTAGTCAATGCGTGGCCCACAGGAATCTCTTTCTTTTTGAGTGGATTAAAGGACCTCTTAGATCTCTTCCAATTCCTGCATTATAACTGTCGGTATATTCATTGGTCAGATCCTTTCCAAAAAAATAATTAACAGAAAGCTGATTCTGATGCTGAAGAAGACGGAGAGTCTGAGTCTAGGCTTATACAGAACTCTGTAGTGGGGATCCCTGCCTGGTCACAATCAATATGAAGCCCTGCCACCCTAAGGTAGGAGGATCTAGTGCAGAGATTCCCAAAGTGGGTGCTACCGCCCCCTGGTGGGTGCTGCAGTGATCCAGAGAGGCAGTGATGGCCACACTTTTTTTTTGTATTACATTCTATTCTGAGTTCAATAAATAGTTTCATAATTTCCAGGGGGCTAAGTAATATTTATTCTGGAAAGGGGGCGGTAGGCCAAAAAAGTTTGGGAACCGCTGAACTAGATTCTAGTGCTAGAAAAGGAGTAGGAGGGTGGCGATGTAAGAATGAAATTTGGGAGATGCCATCTTTAAGTATATATATATATATATATATGTATTTTCTGTGGATACGTGGAAATTACCAAACTACATTTATATACTTAAAGATGGCATCTCCCAAATTTCACTCTTACAGTGAGGAAGGCAGAAGAAGGATCTCAAAAGCAAATTGTACAATTTTGCCCAAATGTTCAGCTTTCCTTTCTTTGCAGCTACTGGAGACTTTGGATATCCTTAAAGCAGCCCTACAGATGAAGAAAGCCTCTGGATGGCCCCTCTGGACTCTTTGAGTTCAAAATCCTACCGCATCCTAGGCTATTATCCAGAGTGTACACATTCCATGAAAACAAGGGCACGTGCCTCAATCATCTTTTGTATCCCCGCCTCCATTGCTATGCTCTGACGTTATTTATTTATTTATCTGGGGGTCTAGACTTGTGATTTCCTTGATGTAGGGAATTCCTGGAAAAGAAAGGAGCTCCATCCACTATGGCAGACCAGAGACTGTTCTGTAGTCAAGAGTCTTAGAGAGGGGACTAAAAAAGGGGCACTGAGAGGGTCAGCAGTTGAAGAAGGTCAAGTAGCTAGCCAATGGCCAAACTGGGAAACAGGACCATGCAATCACAGAGTCTGGCTTAATAGGGCCACAGAGGTCATCAAATCCAGTCCCTCATGTAATAACAACAATAATAATAATAACAAATAGCAGCCATCATTTATCTAGCACTTGAAGCTCATCAAATCCTTTAACAGAGGAGCCCATTAACATGACTTGCCCAAGATTTAGTCAAGATTCTCTGACTTCAAATCCAGCAAACTATCCTTTGCCTCTCTAGGACCCCCTTGAGGGCAGGGACATCATGATGTGGTAGAATGATTGTTAGTTTTGGAATCAGAAGATGTGGATTTGAACTCTGACCCCCTCATTTATTACCTGGGCAGCTAGCTAGCTCAATGGATAGAGCACCGGACCTGAAGTCAGGAAGGTCAAAGCTCAAATCCAGTCTCAGGTACTTACTAGCTGTGTGAGCTGGACAAATCACTTTACTTCTGTCTGCCTCAGTTTCCTCATCTGTAAAATGGGGATAATGTTAGCCCCCTACCTCCCAGAGTTGTTTTGAAGATAAAATGAGGTAGCATTTGTACAGTGTTTTGCAAACCTTAAAGTGCTCAATAAATGGTAGTTATTATTATCCCCTATATGACCCTGAGCCATTACTTAAGCTCTCTGGGCCTCAGAGAAGATGTACTAGATGATCCATAAGGTGCCTTCCAGTTCAAAATCTATAATCTTATGGCCCAAGTATACTGACTCTAGGGGCAGCTAGTAGGCTCCATGGATAGAGTGCTAGACCTGAGTCAGGAAGACCTAAGTTCAAATCCCGCCTTGGACACTTAGTAGTTGTGTGACCCTAGGCAAGTCTCTTCACCCTGTTTGCCTCAATTTCTTCATCTGTAAAAAGAACTGAAGGAAAAAAAATGAAAAACCATTCCAGAGTCTCTGCCAAAAAAAACCCCAAATGGAGTCATGAAGTCAGACACAAGTGAAAAAAAACAAAACCAAAAAACTAAACAAATAATAGTCTTTGAGGGGAAAGGGACCTTAGAGAACATCTGGTCTAATCCCCTTCCTTTATAGATGGGGAAACTGAGGCCCAAGGAGAGGAAAAAAACTTGCCTAAAGTCACAAATGAAGTAAGAAGGAGAGTTCCAGTGTTCAGGGTCACAAGACCCCGGGCAGAGAAACAATGACTTGGGAAATAATTAGGCAACCAGGGGAATAATATAAACTTAGAACAAACATGCAGTTGGAGTGTGAGACCCTTCGTCCAGACCACACAGACTTCCATCTGCAGTTCCACTCGCTTGCTCCCATCTCACCTCCCCCTTTTCCTCACCACCACCCCCCTGCCCCGCCAGCCCACACTGGAGCCAAGGGAGCACACATTGGAATGGCCAGCACAGTGCTAAATGTGTCTCCCAGAGGCCACAAATGTCTCTTGTGGTGACTTAAGACTTTAAAAACTGCCCAGGGAGCTGGGGCCCAGGCTCAGTCCTGCTTCCCATTAGGATAAACACATCCCTTCAGTTTAGGAACCAAACACACCTTTCCAGAAATAGCCTGCCTACCAGGGGAAAGATACTTCATTTGCTGGGCTCCCCACAGGCATATCATTACCGTCTAATCTCTTTTATCCACCCTGCTTTTCCCTTCTAGAATTTAAATTGCATCTTTAAACTGTTTAAATAGCAGTTCAGTGATCTCTGTTGATGTGATACTTGATTTTTTAGCAGCAAAAAACAAGAGACAAAAGACTTGCTTTAGAAAAAAGACCGAGAAGCAACAATTTCCCTAAGAAATGGAGGGGCAGCATTCTGTGATGGGAGGAATTAGTCTATCAGTCAAGAGGGATGGCTAGGTGGTACAGCAGATAGGGCACCAGACCTGGAGTCCGGAAGACCTGTATTAAATTTTTGTCTCAGACACTTGCTAGCTGTGTGACTCTGGGCAAGTCACTTAATCTTGTTTGTCTCGGTTTCCTTGTCTGTAAAATGAGCTGGAGAAGGAAATGGCAAACCACTCTAGGATCTTTCCCAAGAAAACCCTGAATAGGGTTATGAAGAGTCCAACAAGACTGAATAACAAAAAACAGTCAGTCAGCTAATAAACATTTGTTAAGTACCTACTATGTGCCAGGCTCCACAATAAGCCCTGCCAGAGGGGCTAGGTTTGAAACCTAGCTCAGCAACTGAATAGCTATGTGACTTCGTGGGACTTGAACTCCTTGATCCTCAGTTTTCTCATCTGTAAAATAAAGAGGTTAAGGGACAGGTAGATGGCTCAGTGGATGGAGAACAAAGCCTGGAGCCAAGAGGTCCTGGATCCAATCTGGCCCCATACACTTCCTAGCTGAGTGACCATGGGCAAGTCACGTAATCCCTATTGCTTAGCCCTTACTGTTCTTTTGCCTTGCAACCCATAGTTAGCATCGATTCTAAGACAGAAGGTAAGAGTTTTCAATAATAATAAAATAAAAGGATTGGTCTGGATCAGGGTTCTTAACCTCTTTTGTGCCATGGACCCCTTTGCCAATCTGGTAATGCCTATGGACTCCTTAGAATAATGTTTTTAAATGCCTAGAATACAAAGGTTACAGTTAGGGTTATGATGTGTGACTCAAAGGATTACAAAGGAAATCAATTTAGAATTTCAATTTAGAAATATAGTTACCAAAAGTTCCAAGTTCCCCGATCCCCTGAAATCTATCCCTGGATCTCTCCAAGCATTGGTTAAGAACTTTTGGCTTAGAACCTGAAATTTGTCCTTGATCTTATGTTCTAGGGTTCTGTGAAGAAGATAAGATAAAAAAAAATTCTTGACTTATGCCTGGTTTGCAAACCAGATTGATTCCTGGTTGGTTTGCTCGAAATGACATTTACACAGCCACACACTCCGGTTTAAGCCTACAGAAGAAGGTGTCCAAAAAAAATTCAGCAAAGCCTGAAAAGAAAACTTTGCTGGGGAAAAAACAGCATTTAGAGCTCTCCCTCCCTGGGTGCTCACTGGCATCTGATGAAATAAATGAAAGAATGCTCGGCTAAAAGTCAGGAGACTCAGGTTCCCTCTGCATATGTTATCTCACCTGCTTCTCATAGCACAGTGAGGTAACGTTCCATTATGATCTCTATTTTACAGATGACATGCCCAGGGTCATACAACTAGTAAGTGCCTGAGGTCAGATTTGAACTCAGGAAGATGAATCTTCCTGACTATACAGATCTGGTTATCTTGACATAGTTTGCCATTAACTGAATCAAAAGAGTCACCAGCACCTACCTGAGGAAATCCTAGCCCAGAAAGGCTTGAATGACCTGCCCAAGATTAATAAGAGAGGCAGGATTTGAACCCAAGTCTGATCAAAGCCGAGTCTCTTCCTATTGATATCTAATGTTCCATTACTACGAATTGCTCCCCCCCCCCCCTCCTTTCTAAGCTCTGGTCCTACCCTTTTCTCCTGCCTGTCCCTGCTCAAGAGTTCCTTTGGAGACCAAAATACCAGCCCACCAAAAATGCTTGAGTTTGCACTATCATATTTTCTTTTGGATTTCGGGAGTGTAAAGAAATCCGTGCTCACTATTATCCTAGGAAAATTTCAATCATCGAAATGAGACAGAACAGAAGCCGAAAAATGGGTCTGGTTTTAATGAAGACAGTTCAAGGAAAGATGGGGTTTTCTGTGGGTGCCTTGTGTCAGCTTGTGTGTAGTTAGAGATTATGGGGCATGTGCTCAGGGGGAGGACTTGATTATGCATCCATGACCTGGAACATGCATGCATGGGCAGCTTCTTGCATGTGGACATAGCTCTATGCCCAGGAACTCAAAGCCCCCATCCGGTCACAATCAGAAGAAGGGGAAAAGAAATCTGCATTTCATTGTGGATGTTGTAAAAATAATCATTCAGAAGACCAAGGGAGCATTGAAAATGGGAGCTGTTGACTTGCCGCCTGGGTGTGGGACTTCTCTCCATTGAAATGCTTCGAAAGCTGTAAACTATAAGTCAAAATGTCTTCAAGAGGACGTCGCTTCCAGTTACTGTGATCTGACTTCTGAGGAGTCCCTCCCTGCCTCTGCCAGCCAGAGGAGATGGGTGGGGGTGGGAGGGTGAGAAGGGGGAGTACGTAGCGTTGGAGAATGGAGGGGGCCAGGGGGAAGCTGTGCTAGCTGGGTCTTAAAGGAGGCTTTGTTTTTAATTATCCTCGCCTTGGAATCTGGTGAAACCCTTCTGCTTTCTGGCATTTGGGACTCAGATAAAATCCTCTCTGTTGTAGACGACTCCCTGAAGCAATGGGGTACAGTAGGAGGGTCGCTAGCTCCAGTGCCCAAGGATCTGGGTTCAAATTCCACCCTTGGCACTACTTGAGTCACCTTGGGCTTGGTTCCTTACCTCAGAAAAATTAGGGAGCTGGGCTGGATGGCCTCTGAGGAGCCTTCTAAAGCCATGCTCCTATGACCTTCCCTTACAGCCTGTCTGCCTATAACTTCCTGCAGCCGGCCCCCCCTGCCCCCCACATCTTGTTCTTATTGCTTCTCCACCTCCTTTCCCCCAGCTAAATGATTCTCCATGCTCAGTACCCCCGTAGCATTTGATTTTATTTTCAGGTTGAACAGGATCCCTATTCTCTCTTCCTGTCCCCTTCTCCAGGAACAATTTGGGTTCAGCCACAAAAAAACCCCCTCATTTTCGTCTTTCTTCATTACCGTCAAGCTTTGACTCCCCACCCAAGAGGGAAGAAGGGGATCTGTAGATGCAGTTTAAAAAAAAAATCATAACAACAGCTCTTCGTGTGAACGCCGCCCCCCCCCCCACTTGCAAAAAAGAAAAGGGAAAAACTCGACACCAGAGGCATTTGCTGAAAAGCAACTCAGTCCAGAATGTTTCCTTTCTGAAGGCTCCACCGCCCCCAAGGAGACCAGTAGGTGGTCATCGTTCATGGACTTTAAAATGCAGATTGAGCCTAAGCAAGTCGGTGCCAAACCTTCCCCAGCTCCCCGGTGAGGTCCAAAATAAATTCACACCTCCTCATTTCTGTCCCATTAATCAATCAGCTCCAGACACTGGCCAGCACACACGCCAGGGCCAGTTGGATGGAGACACAGAATACATGTTTTCAGATATTTTAAAATTAATTTTATTTCCTGTCCATATTTTTAATTTTGCTTCCTCTGCCAGAATGCAACCGTGCTGTACATCTTGTCAGGAGAGCTATAAATTCCATCGTTGAAACAACACCAAATTCCATTATTTGTCCTGAAGCTGGGGCATGGGGGGGGGGGCAGGGAGGGAAGCCTAAATAGCAAGGAGCTAAAATAGTTTGGAGGAAACCATGGAACATACCCGTCATGAGCAGACAATTCATTTATTCTTCATTATTGTTCTTTTTACAGCACCCCCTTCCTTTATTTGCAGCCTATTTGTCCTGGGATACTCAACTCTACTGATTAAGACAGACCACAGACGGCAATAGAATAAGCATATGATTTGGGGAAAAGAATGTAAAAAATAAACTCACCCATTCAAACTCATTATGTAGGGGAGAGTCACTCATATTTAACACACAGTCCTAACAACTGTGGCTTGCTAAGGTTCCTGCCAGCTCTGAATGCTATGATCCAATTAGCTGGTTTTCTTATTCCCAACAATTTACAGGGTACCAGGTCGGGAGGGGCCAATAGAGACTGGCCCGCTGGTTTTAGCAAATGGTGGCAATTGATAGTTTGGTTCAAAAGAGAAGACAAACTATCAAAAGCAGACAGAAGAATTCACAAAGCACAGCAATCTGGGGCCACTTAGTGTAGGGCCTGGCTCCTAATACCTCAACAGGTCCTGAGGGCAGCCCTATATAACAGCAAAAATTGTAGTTGTGGGGCACCGTAATGCCATCAAGAAAATAAATGGTCATTCATGTTGATTGTCCTTATTTCAAAACATAGGAAAGTCTTTTTGTCCATTTTAAGAAGTATTTTCATCTGAAAATGATTATAATAATAAAAAAAAAAGGTTTGGGTACTTAGAGGGAATAAGCTTCAGTTATTTGGAAAATTCACTTATATAACACAGTTCATTCCTAAATGAAACTAAGAAAGAGTCTGTAATGAAAGTTCTTTGAAAATCTCAAAGCAAACAAAATTGGAAATTGCGATAACTCTGTATCTGATGACCACAGACTGAATCCTAGAGCTTTTGCCTCTTGAGGTCTTAAGTAACTAAACCTTACTATGGTGTCTGGGCTTCTAGTGACTAGTATCTGTAGGTTTACAGCTTAGTTATGCTTCTTTGAATGAATGAAAAAGTATTTATTAAATGCTTCATATATGCCGAGCACTGAGGATACAGATACAAAAACAAAATATAGTCCCTGCCCCTCAAGATGCTTATGTTCTTTTTGTTTGTTTGTTTTAAATAATCCTTACCTTCTGTCTTAGAATCAATACTATTGGTTCCAAGACTGAAGAGTGATAAGGGTAATGGAGGGTGAGTGACTTGCCCAGGGTCACTCAGCCAGGAAGTATCTAAATTCACATTTGAACCTGGGACCTCCTGTCTCCAGGACTGACTCTCTATTCTCTGAGCCACCTACCTGCCCCAATGGGAGAAATTATATACGTAGAAGTCTAGGAGAGGCACTTTGATCCAGAAACTATGAATGGGGCAAAAATACTTTGTTTGTTTGTTTAACCATTCTTGCAACCATCTGCTCTTAGTAATAGTGTTGCTATCCTAACAAGGAACTCTTTTGTTACTGGCCCCTCTGAGAGTATGCCCTGCATTGCTTTCCCAGGTAGGAAACAAAATCCATGATCCAGTGGGGGAAATAGCACACATCTATATCTATAAATACACACATGTTATATATCAAACATACATGTCCATCTATATGGATACATTCATGGCATAGAAATGTATGCTGTTATGTTGTGCATATATATGTACACATGTGCATACAGGCACGGGCATGAACATGTACATATGTATTGTTTCCTTCATTAAAATGCAAAATTCTGACAGCCAGGATATATTTTACTTTTGTCTTTGGGTCCCCAGATTCTAACATAATGTCTGGCATATAGTTAGTACTTACTTTGTGGTAAATTTATTGATTAATTCCCCAGATGCTTGTGTCCTCCTCCCCTTCCCCTTCCCCAGATAAATTTCCCTAATATTCATTTTGTATTTTTTCTTCTTTTAATCTATTTCTCCCAACTGCATACAGAAAGCATTTTTAACATTTATTTTCTGGCATTTTGCAGTCCCGATTCTCTCCCTCCCTTTCCCTTTCCCAATGGGGCAAGCAATATAAATTATACATGTGCTATCATGTAATACATATTTTCATAGTAATCCTGTTGTGAAAGAAGGCACACTGATATTCATATTGTATACATTTATTTATGTACCTGTTATTTCTCTTGACAGAATATAAACTCCTTGAGGGTAGGTATTATTCGATTATTATCTTTGTAATCCCAGATCTTAGCACATATGTTTATTATTGAGATGTTTATCAGTCGTGTCCATCTCTTTGTGGCCCAATTTGGGGTGTTCTTGGCAAAGATACTGGGGTGGTTTGTTATTTCCTTTTCATTTTATAGATGAGGAAACTGAGGCAAACAGGGTAAGTGATTTGCCCAGGGTCACAGAACTAATAAGTGTCTGAGGCCAAACTTGAACTCAGGAAGATGATTCTTGCTAACTCCAGACTTAACTGTGCCACCTAGCACATATTAGGAACTTAATAAATTCTTGTTGATTACTTAATAGTCTTCTTCTTCAAAGAAGGGAGTTATATTTTCTCATACTCTTTGAGGTCAGTCTTGGTACTTATAATAATAGCTTTCTATCCTCAAGTACTTGAAGGACTATCAAGGGTGAGACTTGTTCTATTTGGTTCCAGAACAAAGAATGAGGACCAATGAGTGGAAGTTGCAAAAAAAAAAATTAGACTTACTGTCAGGGAAAATGTCATATCAATTAGAGGTATCTCAAAGTGGAATGGTCTACCTTGGAAGAATGATTTCTATCTCCCTGAATCTCTTCAGAGGCTGGATAATTACCTTTTATTTATTTATTTTTAAACCCTTACCTTCCGTCTTGGAGTCAATACTGTGTATTGGCTCCAAAGCAGAAGAGTGGTAAGGGTAGGCAATGGGGGTTAAGTGACTTGCCCAGGGTCACACAGCTGGGAAGTGTCTGAGGCCAGATTTGAACCTAGGACCTCCCATCTCTAGGCCTGGCTCTCAATCCACTGAACTACCCAGCTGACCCCTGGATAATTACCTTTTAAAAATATTTTGTTGATGGCTTTTTTGTTTCTTAGATCACAGACTCTTCCTAATGACTCCCACTGTGTGGAACCCTGTCTAGTTTTAAAGAACAATTAAAGATGCTGATTCTGTGCTCTGTGCAACAGCCAACCTACACACATCACATTTTGCCCCACTTTATGTCGTTGCTCATGATGTCATCATTTAGTTGTTTCAATCGTGTCTGGTTCTTTGTGACCTCATTTGGAGTTTTCTTAGCAAAGATACTCAGGTGGTTTGCCATTGCCTTCTCAGGAAACTGAGGCAAACAGGGTTAAGTGATGGCCCAAGGTCCCATAGCTAATAAGAGTCTGAGGCCAGATTTGAACTCAGGAAAGAGTCTTCCTGCCACCAGATCCAGAACTCTTTCCACTGCACCACCTGGCTATCCCTTCGTTGCTCATAAAGCACCTCAGAGGCCATCCAGTCTAACCCCCTCATTTTACAGATAAGGAAAGTGAGATACAATGACTTGCCCATGGTCACCTAATTAATAGGTGTCAGAGATAGGACTTGGGTCTTCCAGATCCAGCATTCTCTTCATTATACCCATTGCTCATCCTGTCCCCTTTGCCTAGAATGCCCTCCCCATCCTTCATTTCCACCTGTTGATACTTTACCCATCATCATTCAAAGAGTCTGCTCGAGCATGACCACTTCCATGAAATTCTCCCTCTCCCCCTCCCATACACACACACATACACATACATATACACAGCTGGAAGTGATTTCTCCTGGCTCAGAACTGTTGGATATATTGTTTATGCTTCTCATTTTTCTAATGTGAAATCGTCATCTATGGCCATGCTTTCTCTCTTCTGCTATGCTGTAAGGTATTTAGGGATGGGATGCTTGTCATTTAGCTATCTAGCTCCCCAACTCCCTTGTACTTAATCTTAATTAAAAATTGTGCCAGACAATGGGGAGTTTTCTTTTTGTTGTTTTGGTTTGATTTGGTTTTTGGTTTTGAACTGGACCGTGATCTTATTTAGGTAGGAAACTCCTGGTAGTTCCCTGGAACTGAGATAACCAAATGGCACAGTGGATCAAGTGCTATATCTGGAGTCAAGAAGACCTGATCAGGTGTTGTGTGTGTGACCCTGGAGGAGTCACTTAACCTTTGCCTACCTCAGTTTCCTCAACTGTAAAATGTAGATCATAATAACAACTGTATCACAGAATTCTTATGAGGACCAAATGAGATAATACTTTATAAAACACTTAGCACAGTGCCCGACACAGAACAGAGGCTATATATGAATGTTTCCTTCTCTTTCCACCTTCCTGGTGAGGAAACTGCCTCTACCGATTAGAGAGCAGCATTGTTCTGCAATTTGTAGCCTTAGTGAGGGACTTACTATACTGAGAGGTGAAGCCTAGGGTCACACAGACAGAATTTGTTAGAAATGAGACTTAAATCCCCAGCTATGGTGGGAGAAATAGTCTAAGGCCCAGCCCTAAATACATTCAGCTAGTTTTTTCTTAAAGGTCAATATTGAATTGTTCCAAGGCTCAGGCCATTGACAGAGCGTCCTGGATCCCTTAGCACAAAAGCCAAGGCATGGGTCACCCCACTATCCCTCCCTCAGGCTTCTGACTGGCCAGCCCACACCATGGCCAATACCAGGACCGGGCCGAATCAATCCTGGCCAACTATACTAGGTCTTCTTGGCCCTGTGGTCAGTATCATTGCAATCTATCTAAGGCACTGGGGTTACAAATGAAACAATCCTTGTCCTCAAGGAACTTACAATTTACCAAGAAGAAACAATGTGTACACGGATAAATATAAAATATATCCAGAATCAAAACAAAATAGTCTGGGTGGTCAGAAGGCGCTAAAAAGAAGGGGCATGAAATTAGACCTTGGGTGGAACTTGGCAATAAGAAATAAATAAGAAATTAGAAATCCTAAAAGGAAAAGAGAAGAGAGTAACTATTAGACATGGGGGATAGTCTGGATTAACCTGGAATATTCTGTGGATAGAGGGCTGTGAGAACTTCTTTTTCATATACAGTATTAATTCCTATATATTAGGGAGAATTACTGAATATTCTGTGCCTGGGATCTGAGTCAGGGATCGCATCCTGTCTGCTGCTTTTTACATTTTCTTCATCCTTTGGAATTCCAAGGAATGTCTTCTTTTTGTAACAGAATTTAGTTAATTAATGAAGAGGACAAGGGCTCCTTTCCGTAGATAGGTTGATGGGTCACCTCTTAATTAACTCTCACAATTACAGGGATCTTGGGACATTCAAGGAAGGGGTTGAACCTCCTAAAAATCTATTTATTAAGCTGCTTGACCCAACTCGGGTCATCCCTGGTCTGGATAGAGTCACTTTATCAGTTATGATGCTGGCCTAACCAACATGCCTGATATAAATAATAATAATAAATAAACATATATCTTCTGTCTTAGAATTAACACTGTGTATTGGTTCTAAGGCAGAAGAACAGTAAGGACTAGCAATGAGTGTTAAGTGACTTTCTCAGGGTCACATGACTAAATAAATTTATATTCTAATCCCAAAATCAGTCTCTCAATATAATTTAAATCATAACAGGGCAAAAGTACATCCTCCCAATCATATAGGCTTGAAACTTGTGTCCTCTTCTCATTCTCTCCTTCCATATTCAATTCAGGTTCACACAGCTGGGAAATGTCTGAGGTCAAATGTGAACCCAGGACCCTCCCCCCCCCCCCCACCTCTGGCCCTGGCTCACAATCCACTGAGTCACCTGGATGTTCCCTCAGTTTAATTTCTAATATGAAGAGTTAGAGGATAATTTCCAGACAACCACAGATCCCAAATTCCTGTAGGAAGAACCCTACATGCCCCAGGATCTCAGTAAGGACATCTTTCCTCCTGAAAAAAAGAAGCTTTGAGTTTTTTTTCCAATTTCATTACTGTTGTTCAGTTGTGACCCCATTTGGGGTTTTCTTGGCAGAGATACTGGAGTGCTCTGCCATCTCCTTCTCCAACTCACTTTACAGATGAGAAAACTGTGTCAAATAGGGTTAAGTGATTTGCTCAGGGTCACAAGTGTCTGAGGACAAATTTGAACTCAGGAAAATGAGTCTTCCTGTCTCTGGGTATGGTACTTTATCCACTGTACAACCTTGCTGCCCTTTTCATTAGTCAATGATTAAACTCAAATTGCATGAATGACTCAAGAATAGACAGAATTCAGGGGCAGCTGGGTATCTCAGTGGATTGAAAGCCAAGGAGGTCCTGGGTTCAAGTCTGGCCTCAGACACTTCCTAGCTGTGTGACCCTGGGCAAATCACTTAACCTCCATTGCTTAGCTCTTCTGCCTTGGAACCAATACATAGTATTGATTCTAAGGTGAAAGGTAAGGTTTAAAAAAAAGAATAGAAAGTGAAGAAAGAGATAGTTAAGTGGTACAGTAGTTCCTTGACCCAGGACTGGTTTGTTGTAGCACTGGACACCCAAATGAGCTGAGAGAAGAAGAGGCTCTCCATGGGAAAGAGGAAAAAAGGAGTTCTCCAATCACCCAAATACCAATGGATCAGTGTTGCTATACAAATGCCAAATGAAATGGGTTTGGTTCATCACCTGAAGGCTCAGAGGGTGACTTCTAATCAATCTCAGGTCCCCAGTCCCTGTGGGAAAAGCCATACATGCTCTGAAGAACTCCATTAGACACAAGCTTTCCCACTGCAAAAGGAGATTTAAATTTATTTACTTTTTTCCCCCTTTTCTTTATTGTTCTTGAGTTGGAAAAGATTTTTTGAAAGCACTAAGTCAGGAAATAGTCTATTATAATTTTGTAAAATGATATCTGTTTGTTCAGCAATGGGCAGCGGGGAGGAAAAGAGGGAGGGGAGTGATTTGTCAGAGTCGCACAGCTAGTAAGTGTCTGAGGCTGGATTTGAACTCCCAAAGAGGAGTCTCTAACTCCAGGATCAGCACTCTTGTCACACAACTGCCCTTTTATTAGGTTAGAGTACCTCTATTAAACCAATGAATGCATCAAAACATTCAACCTGATGTGGGGGAAAGTTCTTAATAAATTTAAAAGGAGTGAAAACTATTGGACACAATGAGATGCTGTTGCCAAGGAAGTCTATTAGGATTGGTTGAAGAGTAGGTCATCCCCTATGAGACTTGGATTAACATAAACAAGCTAATTTGGAATCCAGGATTCCCCTTGACAGGCTAGCCTAATGGTAAAGCAGATCCATTCAAGGACTTGAGAGGGAATCACTTTGGGAGACAAGGGTGAAGTAGAGGAAAAGATAGTTCTTGTCTCCTTCCCACCTCCCTATGAATTATCCCTTTGCTTTGTGACAAACCTACCTCTCCAGGACTCTGTATATACTTAGAGAACAGTGTGTCCCCAGTTTGGGGGGATGTTTTGTACCATCTGTTTCTATTATTCCACATTAGCAAATACCTGTTTCTAAAAACTAATTAAGTCTGGTAGGGTAACTGAGAAGAATTGTGGTAAAAGAAAGAAGTCCTGCCACTCTAAGCCTCATTAAGTAATTAATCCAGCTCTGGGAATTGTTAATTAATAGTTTACCATTGATTCTTCTCTAGCCCAGGAGAGAGAGAGAGAGAGAGAGAGAGAGAGAGAGAGAGAGAGAGAGAGAGAGAGAGAGAGAGAAAGAGAGAGAGAGAGAGAAAGAGAGAGAG
>NC_058133.1:277985115-278012673 GCF_016433145.1 Gracilinanus agilis | reverse complement strand
GAGAGAGAGAGAGGGAGGGAGGGAGGGAGGGAGGGAGGGAGAAAGCACAAATGGGCTCAGTCTGGTCTTTTGGAAACAACAATTGAACAACTCAAAATACAATATTAATTTTAGGCTATTGTCTATAGGACAGAGATCTTCTTTAGGAATCTCCCAAGTGAGCTGCAAATTAATCGAGAATCACCTTGGCAGGGATTGATGAGAGACAGCCCTGGAATGCCACCTTCAGATTCTGAAAAAGAGGTAGTCTCTGGGTATCCAACCCACTGGTCCCAGTGCACAATGGGAAAGTGAGCCCAGAAGTTGGTCATGCTAAAATAATGGAAGAAGAGCCCATGTGGTTGAGAAGGAATTAAGGGAAGTGAATTCAACATAAATGCAATGACTTATTAAGATTCAGGGGCTAAAGTCTTTATTATGAAATACTGATGTTTGGAAAGTCTAGAACCAAGAAAAGTAAAATGGAGAGAGAATTTTACTCATGGAATCAACAGAAAGTAGGGTTAATTTTCATCTATTTCCCATTGGAGTCTCCTTCAGGAATTTACCAGATCCATAAGAAGGCAATTGTCAGGTGGTCCACGTGTGCATTTCCTTAGGTTTGCATGTTATTGGCATATGCCTTAGGGATGCTAAGTTATACTATGCCATATGTTCTCAACCAAATATTTTAGTTAAACCTTTAAGTGAAGCTTTGCAACTGCTCTCGAGTGTGTCATCCCTCATCAAAAAACATAGACAGATGTGCACGACTGAGAGCAGAGAAAGGCATGCCTACCCAAATCCAGGAGGAAGGTGTGGACTACTGGAAACATCTGTCAATTTGGCAAGAATGTTGAGCCACAAAGTGTAAGAATATAGGATTTTTTTAAAGTTTTGATTGGGGGGGTTGGTATCATGCTTATTTCCTTAAAACTCTCCTACACACACACACACACACACACACACACACACACACACACACAAATACACAGCATTTAACTTTCCCTCATAACAACTAAAAAAAAAAACTCTAGTTAAGTAAAATTGACAATTTTCTGGTATCGTATGCACATCTACCTTTATCCAAACAGAACCCCACCTCTCAATGAAGACAAGGGAAGTGTGTTTCATCACCTATCCTCCAGGAACAAGTTGGAATTCAGTGAATTAATCAATCTATCATCAGACCTTTATAAGCTCCTACTATGTGCCAAGCATTCTGCTTAGGATCTGGGTGCACAATGAACAAAACAATCCTTACTGGCAAGGGACTTATAATCTAAGGAACATGAATCCGGCTTCCTTTTAGTGCTATTTAATTTCCATTATCAATTAATTCATAAACATTTATTAAGCACCTACTATATGCCATGTATTGTGATAAATGTTGAAGGTATAAAAAAAGGCAAACGACAGTTCCTATCCCAAAAGATAATCTAAAAACAGTCCTAAATATTAACAGCTAGATGTTATAGTGGATAGAGTGATAGCCTTGGACTCAGGAAGAAATCTTTCTGAGGTCAAATAAGGCCTCAGATCCTTACCAGCTATGTGACCCTGGGCAAGTCACTTCACCCTGTTTGCCTTAGTTACTCATCTGTGAAATGAGCTGGAGAAGGAAATGGCCAACCACTCCAATATCTTTTCCAAGAAAACCCCAAATGGGGTCATGAAGAATTGGGCTAAAATGAACAACAATAACAGCAAAATCCTCAAGGAGCTAATCTAGTGTTAGGGTAATCATATAGATGGCTTTTGTGATTTTGCTTTTTTCACTCTGTTGGTTCATACTTGTCTTCTCATGTTTCTCTGGACTTCTAATATCTGTCATTTTATAAAGCACAATAATATTCCATCATCTTTCTATGGCACAATTTGCTTGGTCATTCTCCAGTCACCTACTGTATGGTTGAGTCATGTATACCAAACTACTCTCCCCATTATCACTTTACCTTCTTCCACCCCCATGACTTTGATCATTCCATCTCCCAGTTGAAAACTCTCTTGGCTTCTTTCAAGGCCCAATTCAGTTGGTCTCTACTCTGTGAAGCTCTTTCTGACTCCCATCTCCTAGCTGAAAATAATGTCCCCCTCCTCAAATTTCTCATTTCACTTTGCCCAGATACTTCCTTTTTACTCATCTCAATTTCTCTTGTATTAAAGTAAAACTATGTACATATCCAGGGGCTGCTAGGTGCCCACAGCGGATGAAGCACCAGTCCTGGAGTCAGGAAAACCTGAGTTCAAATCCAGCTTCAGACACTTACTAGTTGTAAGTAACCTTTGGCAAGTAACTTCACCCTGTTTGCCTATAAAATAGTGGGAAAAGAAAATAGCAACTCACTCCAATATCTTTGCCAAGAAAACCCCAAAATGGAGTCACAGAAACTTGAATGAACTTAACCTCTGCCTCAGTTTCCTCAACTATAAAACGGGAATAATAATAGCACTTACCTCACAGTGTTGTTGTGAGGATCAAATTAGATAATGATTGGAAAGTGCTTAGCACAGTATCAGATACATCTGAAAGTCCTTTATAAATGTTAGCTATTATTATGATGATTATGTAATAACTACAGTTTCTTTTGGGAGAGTAGAAGAGAAGAAGGCAGAGAAAGGAGATTTAACACCAACCCCTAAGCAGATGAAGCCCTAATGGGTGAGGGAGCTACTGTTCCCAGAGGATAGAACAAGAAGGAATCAGCTTTACTTGTAGCAGATGACAATAAGCAAAGCCAAAATTAAGAGTGTGTGTGTGTGTGTGTGTGTGTGTGTGTGTGTGTGTGTGTGTGTGTGTGTGTGTCTGGGGTAAGTACCACAAACCACTGCAGGCCAAATGGTACTTAGTGTTAAAATTACAGGATAGAGACAGGACCTGTGATTTCAATGGTTTAGGGAACTCCCAAGCTAGGAAACTACTAAGGCAAGTCAATACCTCCACTAGGACTTAATTAAGGTTTTAGAGAGCTGCCTAGAGCATCGAGAGCTAAAGTGACTTGCCCAATGTCAGTTGGTCACCATGTATCAGAAATAGGACTGGAATCCAGGACTTCTTGACTTTGAAGCTGACTCTCTTGTCTAAAACACATTGCTTCTTAGTGGCCCAAGAGGCAAGGAGGAAGCAGGATGCTGTAAGGAGTAAGTTTGCTCCAGTCACCACCACCTGGTAGTCTCCTATTTTAACAAATGATTCCTGCAAATTAGGTGCTAGGGCAGGTAGGTGATCCAGTAAAGTACTGAACTTGGAGTCAGGAAGACCTGAGTCAAATTCAGATTCAGACATCTATCAGCTGTGTGACCCTCTGCAATTCCTTTTACTCTGTTTGCCTCAGTTCCTGCATCTATAAAATGAGCTGAAGAAGAAAATGGCAAATCACTCCAGTGTCTTTTGGGCTCACAAAGAGTGGGACATGACCGAACAACAACAAAAACAAGTAGGTGCTCGGCTCAATTGTTTCTATGTTGTTGAAGGATTTCAGATATTTTCAGTTCCTGCTAACATCAGCACCCTGGTGCAAAGTCCTGATGGTCCCACCGGTGTTAGAGCTCTGTCACTGAAGCTAAGCATTTAGGAATTTTGTGTTCTGAAACACTTTGCGGGAAGGTTGGGATATTCTAGAGGTATTCTATCTGATGTCATAAGTCTAGTATTCCCTGGAAGCAGAAGGTTGTACTAGATGATCTCTGGATGTCCCACCAGTGTTAAGACAGCGAGGTGGCATAGAACAGTGGATAGATTGGGGGGAGGGGCTAGAGTCAGAAAGACTCATCTTCCTGAGTTCAAAGCTGGCCTCAGACACTAGGTTTGTGACCCTGGGCAAGTTACCTAACCCTGTCTGCCTCAGTTTCCTTAACTGTCAAATTAACTGGGGAAGGAAATGGCAAATCTTTCCAATATCTCTGCCAAGAAAACCCCCAATGGAGTCACAAAGAATCTGGCACTACTTTAACAACAATAAACATTTCAAGGATTGACTGAACAACAGATTGACAACCCTTGCCTCACACCTGCCTTCTGGAGTTCCCTAAAGGCTGGCTGAGCCCTTTGGCATCCTTTACACCTCTCTGCCCTCCCTCTCCCCAGGCAGCAGCAGGATTAGTGGTAAACTATTAATTAACAATCCCTGAGCAGAGATTAATTACTTAATGGGGCTTGCTGTGGCAGAGCTGCTTCCTTTACCACAATCCTTTTTAATTGCCTCTAGCAGGTAAACCACAAATCACTCAGGATGCTTGGATGACCTGATGACTTCATTCCAGCCAGAGTTACAGAAAACTAGTGAGATCCTCCTGGTAACACAGACTTCTGGGAGCAGCTCTCCAAAAGGAGCCAAGCCTCAGAGAGTTCCCCAAAGCCTCAGCTTTTTCAAAAAAAAGAAGTCTATGCGATGCCATTAAATGAGATCAAATCAAATCAAATCATCTCTCCTTTGTCCCTCCACCCAAATTATCTAACCTTGATGGATCAACTGGTCAGTAAACATTTATTTTGATTTTTTTAAACCCTTACCTTTCATCTTAGAATCAATACTATGTATTGATTCCAAGGATGAAAAGCTGTAAGGGCTAGGCAATGAGGGTTAAGTGACTTGCCCAAGGACACACAGCTTGGAAGTGTCTGAGGCCAGCGATAAACATTTATTAAGACCTACTGTGTTCTAACTATGTTAGGTGCTTGGGATGCAAGAATAAAATAGAACAATTCCTGACCTCATGTAGCTTATGTTCTAGAAAGGTGACAGGATGTACATTTGCTGATGCTCAGGGGACCTATTGGGCTCCTCTAAGTGGCGCAAAGCTACCAGGAAGTGATATGAAGGAAGCCGGGAGGAAATGAAAAGGGGGTCACCGGTGACAAGGTTTTCCCTGTCACAATTGTTTTGAAAAGTGTAATGGGAAGCACATAGGATTTAGAAGATGTGGGTTTAAAATCCCAGTTTGCTGTGTACTATCATAGTGACTTTGGGCATTCTTGAAGTTTGAATTTTCTTTTTTCATTTGTAAAAATATCAGGATTGGGCTATGTGTGGGACCTAAACAGTCCCTTCCCTGTTCTTGATTATGAATGAGAAAATATTTATAAAAGCACTTAGTATAGTGCTTGGCACATGGTAGGTATTTAATCAGTTCTCACTCTATCATTCTCCTGAAGATGTATTGTTCTTGGTACCAGGAGACTTAGTTTTTACTTCTAACCATAGGTGTGTGTGATGGGCAGCTAGGTGGTGATCTGGAGAGGGTGTCAGACCTAAGGTTAGCAAGACTCATCCAAATCTGGTCTCATACATTGTCTGTGTGACCCTGGGCAAGTCACTTCACCCTGTTTGCCTCAGGTCTTCATCTTTAAAATGAATTAGGGAAGGAAATGGCAAACCATTCTAGCATCTTTCTCAAGAAAGCCCCAAATGGGAGTCAAAAAGGGTCAAAAATGACCAAAACAACTCAATGGCATGGGTGTATGTGAGACATTTTTATGTCGCCCCTCAAACATATTTTGGCTTTATTAAATTTATATTTTTAAGTAAATTTTAACCATTTTTTTAAATTATGGGAATTTTTACCCTTTAGCTTGACAAATAAAACTGTGTCCTTCATTATTGGATGTTCAAAATCTGTTTTTCTTCCCCAAAAGAGAAATAAAGCTTCTTTATGGCATGCACACAGATCAAGTAATGCCCTCCCTTCTCTGTGACTTATCTTTTTTACCTATAAAACAGGGATAAGCATGCTTCCCTTTCCCTCCTTCCCTCCCTCCCCCAAGAATTATGGGCTGAGGCACAGCTAATGAAAAAATACTTGCCAAAGAGCTTTGGGAATAACAAAGGCTAAACAATTGCACGATTACTCGGGATCTCCTTCCTGTTCCATACCTTTATGAGTCCACAAATCATGAGTGGTAGTTTACAGATATCTTTACCCAGACAAAATGATGACTTGCCAGCCATAGTTTTCTATCAGCTTGCTGCCTCTACTTGATGCGTGGAATCCAAGGAGATTTTTCTTACTTTGTCTCCTTTGCCTCTTCTCCGTTATCTCTGCGCCACCCCCATCCCTACTCCCATCTGATAGATTTCTCAGGCAGCAGGTCTGAGGATATGGGACCATTTTATCAAGTCACATTTCTCCAGATGTTGGGTGATCTCACCCTTTATTAATGTCTCCAGGACCTCTTTAGAGTATCAGATTTAGCTAATGTCCTGCCTCCTCTTCCTTCTCTTTTTTCCTTCTTTTTTTCCTTCCTTCTATATTGATTAATGGCATTTACCTCCATTCCAGTGTCATTGGTTCGCTCTTCATGCCACATAGAATCTAAAGGGATGAATCTTGAGCTGAGGCTCTTGTGTTTCTCTCTTTGTGCTCCTGGGGACCTGCGATTGAGACTTTTCATCAGCAAATCCCAGTCATCAACTAATGGTTATGAGCTGCATATGGTGACTATTATCAAGGACCTGGAAAGAGGTAAAGTAAATTCAACTCTGTTTCTGCCCCCTGTCTGGCCACGAGAAGGTTCTTCCTCTGCCCAAACCCCCATCCCTTAGCCTGCCCCACTCCTTCTTCTTTAGCAAAGATCCTCTGAAATCTTGTCCCCTTAATCAACCCATGCTCATTGTCCATGTCCCAGACTCAGTAGCCCTAGAGAGGCCCTTGTTAAAATGCTGTCACTAGATGGAATAATTCTTTGGCTTCCTTTCCTTCTCTCTTGCCCCCAATCTGCCTTACTTTCTAACAGCCTAGAGGCCATGGAAGTATGACCCATGGAAATCTGAAGATTCCTTTCCAGTTAATAATTACTCTATTCCCAAATGCCATTTCATGCTAACCCTCTTCATTCAACCTAAACCCCTCAAAGGTTTTGCTTCACTTTCTCCAGTACTTTAGAGAAGCTAAGCAACCTTCTATCACGTTGGATTCAGTATGACAAGATGATATACTAGTGAGATTATGTACAGAAATGTCAAACACATAGCCTGTGGGCCACATGCAGTCCATAATACTCCAGTGTGGAGGAACCAGATTCAAATGTAATAAAAATGTATTATTTAATTAAAATACAATTTTTTAAAATGGAGGGTCTAGGAAGAACTGACCAATCAAAGAAAGAGGTCACGGAACAAGGGGATCTTTTGTTGTGAGAAGGCTTCTGGGAGGGAGTGATCTTCCAGGATGATGAAGTTCACCATTAATTTATTATTAACAATAAATATATTTTCTCCCCAATTAGAACTCTTTAAAAGCAGAGTCTGTCTCTACTTTCTGTCTATTTGTAGCCTCAGTGTTTAGTACAATGTTTTGTTATATAATAAATTATTAATAAATTTTAAAAATGTACAACTGGGAAATGTTTTAACAAAAATATAATATGACAAATATTAATCTTTGTTTTCTAAGACAATATGCAATGACAGTGATCCATTTATATTTGAATTTGACGCCATTATGTTAAAACATCACTAGGACAGGGATTTTGAATTTTTATTTTTGGTCACAGACCTGTTGGGCAGGTTGGGGAAGCCTTTGGACTTCTCAAAATATGTTTTTTAAATGCACAAAATAAAATACAGAGGATTACAAAGAAAGTCAATTATATTGAAATAGTTATGAAAAATTTAATTCACAGACTTCAGCTTATTTTTAGATTATTTTCCTTTCACAAGCATTTTATTATATCAAATAAGATTTCATCAAATAGGGAACTTCTAGAAGAGGAAATTCCTTCTACTAATGGAGATCAGTACCTTCTTTTTAACTTCTATGGTCCCATCTTGTTTTATTGTGCTTCACAATTACACCTTGCAGATATTGTATTTTACACAAATTGAAGCTCTGTAGCAATCCTATACTGAGAGGTCTATTGGTACCATTTTTCCAACAGCATGTGCTCGTATCATGTCTCTGAGTCACATTTTGGTCATGCTTGCAATATTTCTTTTTTTATTTGAAAATTTTAATTTAATTAATTAATTTAGAATATTTTTCCATGGTTACATGATTCGTGTTCTTTCCCTCCCCTCCTCCCACCCCCTCCCATAGCCAAGAAGCAATTCCACTGGGTTTTACATGTGTCATTGATCAAAACCCATTTCCATATTATTAATATTTGCATTAGGGTGATTGCTTAGAGTCTACATCCCCAATCATATCCCTGTCGACCCATGCGATCAATCAGATGTTTTTTTTTCTGTGTTTCTGCTCCTACAGTTCTTTCTCATAAGTCCCTCAGAATTATCCTGGATCATTGCATTGCTGCCAGTAGAGAAGTCCATTATGTTTGATTGTGCCACAGTGTATCAGTCTCTATGTACAATGTTCTGGTTCTGCTCCTTTCCTGGAGGTCATTCCAGTTCACATGGAATTCCTCCAGTTCATCATTCCTTTCATGCTTGCAATATTTCAAACTTTTTCATTTTTATGCCTGTTATGGCACTCTGTGATCTGTCATCTTTAATGTTACTATTGTAATCGCTTTGGGTTGCCATGCACCATGCCCATATAAGATTTTGAACTTAATAAATGTATATTCTGACTGCCCCATTCACCTGCAGTCCCCCATCTCTCCCCACTCCCTTTGGGGAGACACAACATTATTCCTGAGACACAACAATATAGAAATTAAGCCAGTTAATAACCTTATACTGTCCTCTAAGTGTTCAAGGAAAAGGAAGAGTCCATTAATTAGGCAAACCTCATTGCTGTCTTGTTTTAAGAAATTGCCATAGCCACCCCAAACTTCAGCAACCACCACACTGATCCATCAGCAGCCAACAACCATTAAGGCAAGACCCTCCATCAGCAAAAAGATCAAGACTTACCAAAGGCCCAGATGATACTTAGTATTTTTTAGTAATAAAGTATTTTCCAATTAAAGTATGTATCTTTTTTTTTGGACATAATACTATTGCATGTGGGAGGCCAATAAGAGAAACAGAGTCTTAGATGAAAATCTGAGACTCCTCTTTTCAAGAGAGGTTTTTAGGTGGGGGAAGGTCCACTGCTAGTGACTTTTTCATTCGAATTTTAAAGCCCTGTTTTGATTTACTATGAACCTTTTCCTCCTCCTTTGATTCTAACACTGAAACCTTAAAGATTTCATTCTCTGCATTCTGACCAGATAACAAAGTTGTTTTGTCAGCAGCCGATGAAATTTTTTCTGGCACTTGGTCTGATCCGTGTTCAGTATAATAATTTTTCAAATCATTGCCAACGTTTTGCCAAAATTCTAAGGGAATCCATGGGCTACGATTTTGAATAAGATCAAGAAATTTAGTGAGCTGTTCTTTACTAATTTTTACTCCCCATTTTCTGAGGATGTGCTTAGTTATATCAATAAAAAGAGTTCTTTCCTTTGATTCACTGTGTCCCATCCTATTAATCTATTCTTTTACTTCTAGTGTCTTCCCTTAAGAGTTCTAAAAACTCTGGATTTCTTGCACTTCTTTGGGCAGAAACTAAACTGTCATAATTTGGGAGTTGTCTGAGGGAGAGGGCAAATCTTTACCTGAATCCAATGATCCAAGGTCCCTGTTCCAAGGTCCCTGTTCAGGCCCCAATATCTCGAAATCTATCTACCATCTCAGATAATCTGATAAGGACAGTTTAGTTGATAAGGAAGTAAAAGACACAGAAGATCTTTTCATCAGCTCATGCTTCCAGCTCTGTCTCCAGGAGCATGGAGTTTATTATATATATTTCAAGACTCATTTCACACAAAAGAACCCCCCCCCCCCCGAAACTTCGCAGATGCACAGAAGTTACAAATTATGTCATATCAAAACACAAAACATTGGCTTCAGAATAGAACAAGGCCAAGGCTGAATTTTGACTAGGTTCTTATCAGAAAGCCAAGTCAGGGAATATTTTTCTCAGGGTTGAATTGCCCCTGTTAAGGTTTTGGCCTTGGCTATACCAGGCAGCTGCAGCTTTACTCTGATGAGTGAAAAAAGGCTGTTAACTCATTAAGTGCTGGTTTACTAAGAACTTAAAGTTTTCCTAGAAGCTATAATGTTTTTCAATAAGAAAAGATGTGGGTCATAAAAGGGGTCAAAAGAGGAGTCTCAGATTTTTATCTATTTAAGACTCTGTTTCTCTTATTGGCCTCCCACAATTGCACATTGAATAGACTGTTTATAATGTAAACAAAGCTTTTAGATGAACTGGGAAGTCAAAAAATTTGTGTAACTCACTTTATTGTGGAGGCATAGTACCAAACCTATAATATCTCCCAGGTATGCCTAAAAGCTTAGCTTTGCTAAGGCACTGAAAGTTTAAACACTTGGCTCAGATTCTTATAACCACCATATCAGAGGCAAGCTTTGAACCCAACCTGACTCTACAACCAGCTCAACATCATATTACCTTTCTTACTATTGGAAATGTTGCCTGAAGTGCATAAGTTGTTTTAAAAAAAAAAAGGCTCCTGAAACCTTTTGAGCTATTAAGATTGATTTTTATTCTTGTGGTATTGGCTATAATCAGACTTGACCTGTCCTGGGAACAGACCTCTCCTTCTCTCCTTAGCAGAAAAACGAGTCCTACAATACCCATCTAGTTATCTAGAACCCATCTCAGTTTGTTTGAGAAGGGAAGGCCAACTATCGAGGTCACTTTTCCCTTTTCCTTTTCTTTTTTCTCCGACCTATATGGACCCATAACTGAGGAAAGGAAGACAAAAGATTTTCATCCTTCTCCCTTTTCTTCCTTTTGCCTCCTCAAGTTGTTATGCCCAATCAGGCTCGCTGGACATTGGGAAGACTATCTGCCAACTATCGTGACCTACTCTTGACTTTCTTGGTCCTTAACAGTGGTCCAGAACCCATCATCCAGACTGCTTGACTAATCATATCACTTGAATGAGAGTGGAGTCATCAGCTCTTTTCCTTCTGGCTTTACAATCTGTCCGGCTTCTCCAGTTTCAGCATTGACATCTGCCCAACTGAAGCAGCTTAAGGATCCTTGGACCTGGATGTCCAAGTCACCAATGAACCCTTAGGACTTTTTCCATTTGCTCTACAGCTGGACTTTCTTTTATATGTTGTCTCTTCCAGTTCAAATATGAACCTTCTGAAATGCCAGACTACCTTAGGTTTTCTATTGGAGTCTCCAAAATTAGCATTGTGCTTGGCATATAATAAGCATTTACTAAATTCTTTTTCAATTATACTTTTTCATTCGCTTCTTATAGGGAACTCCTATCTCTAGCAAGGAAATTTCTTCCCTATTTTTTGTCTCAAAATACTAGAATAGAACTCGTGATATTTGCAAGATTAGATGGATAAATTTTACACTAATGGGTTCCCAAAAGAATTATGAGGTATAAAGTTGAGCAAATAGAAGAGAGAGACCACTTCCAGTGGGGACCTCTAGTAGTACAATGTCCCAGTGTGGTTACAACCCTAGTTATATGAAACTTATTGAAGAAAGTATTAATCCCCAGTCAAAACAGTATATAGAAATTATTCTCACCTAGAGAAAAAACAATTCACGTATAGGTATATACTGGGGATGTGAAAATGTGGCATGGAGGATAGTTTAACAACAAATACAGTCATGCCTTAAGAGAGATTGCTCTGTCCCCTAGAAAAGTTGGCCTCTGCCTTAATTGAGGTGCTATGGGAAGGCAGATCCTAATAGACGGGTACCGCAGAAAAAGGTCCTGGAGAATATGGCCTGGCAGTGGTTGAACCATGCAGGATGCATGAGGGAGAACAATTACTTTTAAGAAGCATAATCCCTTAGAAGTTAGCTCTCCAGAAAAGAGTCTCATTCACTCTGTACTAGTTACAGCCCTGCGACCAATTTTTGAATGGGGTAAAGTGGACAAAAATACAAAATCATCATCATTCCTACATGGTTCCCCCTTACAATTCCAAAATGATAGCAACTATCTATAACTGCCAATTTAGTGGTTGACAGTATCCCTAATGATCTTTGTCAAATGACCAAAGCAACATACTTCTAAAGGAACTGAAACAGATTCCAAGTGGACTTTCATGTTTAAAACTTGAAACTCGGAAGACCAAAAAGTTATGACTTACATGAAGGAATAGCTTGTAGGTTTTCTTTGGAGAGGTGAATCCATAGAAATGAAAATGGAGCTGTCATGAATCAAAAATGAAGACAACATAGGGAGAGCCCAGGAGTTACACTCGTAGATCACAGGACAGTCTTTGAGGTGTTAGAGAATTTATGGAAGTCTAGGGACAAAGAGCTCATGATATGAGAAAGATTGAAGGGATTAGAGTTTACACTTTCATCATGAGAGGCACTACCCACAATAGTTGAATCATAGACTAGACACTTCTGATGAAAGTTTGTAGTCCAAAGTCTATAAGGATTTGAGAGAGATTTATAAGACAAAGATTCACTCCCAATGAATTAACTGTTCATAAGCTTTTAGGATTAGAACTGGAAGGGCCCTTAGAGGTCATCTAAATTATATTACAGATGAGGAAACTGAGGCTCAGGGAGATTAAGTGACTAGCCTAAAGGTATACAGTAAGTATCCAAAGTAGGATTTCAATTCATGTCCTCTGACTACAAAGCTCTTTATGCTGGGCCACAGAAACACACACACATTATAAATATCTAATAATAATAGCCAGCATGTATGTGGTGCTTTAAGATTTGCAAAGCATTTTATAAATATTATCTCATTTGATCCTCATAGCAACCCTGGGAAATAGGTGTTATTATTATTTCCATTTTATAGATGAGGAAACTGAGGCAGACATGGCTTAAGTGACTTGTCCAGGGTCACACAGCCAGTCCAGTAAGTGGAGGGAAAATTCCAATTCAGCTCTTCCTGACTCTTATCCAAGGTACTGACAGCTTCCCTTATACCAAATTCTTCAGGCTCTTTCATCATTAGAGACATCTAAGTTAAAAATAACTGTGATGCCACTTTAATCAGAACTTCAATGGATCTTTCACCTCATCAATGTTTTTATTTCTTTCAATAGATTCCAACCTCAAAACACACTTTTTTCTACATCCTAACATAAATTCTTTTTTGTCTGATTATTTAAAGCCTGGGTCTCCCTATCTCCCTTATCCTGGAAGTTGTTAATGTTGTTCAGTCATATCTGCCTTTTTGTGACCCCATTTGGGGTTTCTTGGCAAAGATACTTGAGTGGTTTGCCTTTTCCTTCTCCAGATCATTGTACAGATGAGGGAACTGAGGCAGAGTTACATGACTTTCCCAGTGTTGTAAAGCTAGATTTGAACTTAGGAAGATGAGCTTTCCTGAATCCAGGTCCAGCAAGCCATCCACTGTGCCACCTAAGAACTTTGACTCACTCCTTTCCAATCTGGGCCAGTTAACTCTTTCTTGAATCTCCATTCCTAGAGGTTCAACCTATAAATGGAGGACTTAGATGCATGGACTTCTGAACTCTGAAGCTCATGAGATCCAGGAGCCTCAGTCTCCTTATAGGCCACCATGACTACGTCTTCCATAAGTTCTTCATAACAGAGCCATTAAACAGGAGCAGCTATGTGACTCAGAAGATAGAGAATCAGGACTGGAGATGAGAGAATCTGAATCTAGCATCAAACACCTCCTAGTTATGTGATCCTGGGCAAGCCACTGGACCCTCATTTCCTAGCCCTTACTGCTCTTTTGTCTTAGAACCAATGCACAATATTAATTCTAAGATCGAAGGTAAGGGTTTTTTTAATCTATTAGACAAGCTTAGGTCCTTTATTCAGGCCTTTAACATCAAAAGAGTATTAGCAAAAGAAAATGCAGAATGGACCCAAGCAAGCAAAACAACGTTGGAATTGTCGTGTTAAATTTGAAGTGTGTGTGTGTGTGTGTGTGTGTGTGTTTGAAAAGCTATATATAATGGAGATTCAGAATTTCATCTGTGTTCCTCTTTTTTTCTGATCCTTGAATGTGGAAATGTTCATGTTTATAAATATTTATCAAGTTCATAAAAGAGTATCAGCACTGCCCAAGAGTTCTCCATCTATTGCCCCCTCTTCTTCTTTCCCAATCTTCTTTTCCAGTCCTACCTCATACTGGTGATATTTTTGCACACAATTTACAATTGGCAATATTCTATGGCCTATTAATGGCTACCCAACTCCTTTCCATTGTCTTCTGAGTCATCTGCCATTTCAACCATTCAGGGTTAGTGACCTTTCCTTATTTGTTGCCTATAGCATCACCAGAAGAATATTCCCAGGTGATATTTTTGTTTATTTGTTTCAGAGAACTGTGAGAATTTATTTTTCACATACTGCATTAATTCCTATGTATTAAGGAATATTACAGTGTATTCCCGTGTCTGGAATCTAGGTCAGAGAAACAATTGAGTCTGCTGCTTTTTGGACTTTCTTTGTCCTTGGGAATCCCAAGGAATGTCTTCCTTTTTAACAGAATTTGGTTAATCTTTGAAGGGACAATGGTTCTTTTTCTGCATACATGTTCCCCATGATATAGGCATGGGGAGGGGTAGGTAGGTTGATGGACCACATCTTAATTAGCTATTACCAATTAAAGATGTTTTGGGATGTTCAAGGGAAGGGTTGAATAATGAGCTCCTAAAAATCTATTAATTAAACTGCCTGAGCCATCTCAGGTCATCCCTGATCCTTAGAGAGAACCATGGAGACCTATATCACTTTCTCAGTTATGATGCTGGTCTAGCCAATAGACCTGATATAATCAACAAACTTGCATTCTTACGCAAAAATCAGTCCCTTGGAATAATTTTAATCCTAACAGAACACTGAAAAAACAGAGACATTTCCCAAATATAAGCCATCCTGCCCTTTTGCTAGATTTGACTTTGGTTTTAGCTACAGTATCTATCCTAGATATTGATAGACCAACTCAATAGATTGTTCACACCGTGACATATTATAGTTTGGACAATAGGCAATCTTCATTTGTTTCCATACGTTACAATGATTTTTTGTGAGTGGCTATAAATCTCATTTAAGAGTCTCTGTAGTATGTGCGCATGTATGTACACACATACATGTATATCCATGCATATACATATGTTTAGTGGGGGGTTGTTATGTTTATAATTTTTTTAAATCCTTACCTTCCGTCTTGGAGTCAATACTGTGTATTGACTCCAAGGCAGAAGAGTTGTAAGGGTAGGCAATGTGGGTCAAGTGACTTGCCCAGGGTCACACAGCTAGGAAGTGTCTGAGGCCAGATTTGAACCTAGGACCTCCCGTCTCTAGGCCTGGTTCTCAGTCCACTGAGCTACCCAGCTGCCCCCTTATTTATAATTTAAAATTTTTATATAGTTGTATCATTGATTTAGAGCCAAAAGAAGCCATTTAAGCTCACACCTTCATATCATAAATGAGGAAATGAGATTCAAAGAGGTTAAATAACTAGGGAAAAAGTGAGAGGTGGGATTTAAACCCAGATCCTTTGGTACCAAATCCATTCCCAAGACTCTTTTCATTGTATTCTACCTTCTGTGGAGGGGAGAAAGACAGAGAGAGAGAGACAGAGACAGAGAATGAGGATGAGAAGAGAGAAGAAAAAATAGAGAAGAGAAGAGAGAGAAAGAGAAGAGGAGAGATGAGCAAGGAGGAAAAGGGGAGAGAGAGAGAGAGAGAGAGAGAGAGAGAGAGAGAGAGAGAGAAGATACTCAGATATAGTTATGTATCCATAAGAACTCTTGAGAAAATACTTTTCTATATTCCCTCACAGTAACAGTATAGACTAGTAACCAGCTGCTGTGGTTGCCAGGAGTTATTATTTATTGTTCCTGCCGTGTTTGGAGAGGGAAGGGAGACCCCTGTTTTCATTCTCTGCCTCCCCAGACTATCCCAAACCTCCTTGATTTATATGTGTGAATTACTGTACTTCCATTCACTCACAGGCCTTAGGGAGAAAAGCAAGGGGAAAGGAGAGACCTCTGCAGGAAAACATTCACTAACTCTTAGTTTTTGGAAATTTTGGCCTAGCCTGCTCTCTGACCAATCAGGACTGTCCAATGCAGACTTACCCCAGTCATTGAATTAACAAATCAGAAATCTAGAGCTTGAGGAGACCTCAGAAGTCATTTAATCTAATTCTTTCATTTTTTACATGTGAGAAAACTGAGAATAAATGACTCATCTAAGGTCATATAGGTGCTATTCAAAGGGTTTGAATCCAGGTCAGGTCCTCTGATACCAGAACCTCTTTCTATTTCCACCCCAAGCTCCAAACTTTTCTCTGCACTCTTCTCCCATCAAAATTAGCCTGCTTATCTCTTCTTCTAGGAAACTGACAAATTCATACTAAAGCTATTCATGTTACTTTTAGAATGAAAGCTGGGAGGGACCTTAGAAATTATCTAGTCCAAGAAATTATCTAGTTCATTGTTTTATAGATGAGGAAACTAAGCCCCTGAGAAAGCTGTGGAAAATAAAAGGACATGAGTGACCTGGAATCACACAGATAACAAGTGACATCATGATAATAATAATTATAATAAGATACAGAATAAGTTGAGGAACAGGGAAGGCAGTAATAATACCTGGGTCAGGGAAGGGAACCTCTAGGTGATGCAGTAGGTGAAACACCAGACCTGAAATCAGGAAGACTCATCTTCCTGAGTTCAAATCAGACCTCAGACACTTACTGTCTGACCCTGGGCAAGTTATTTGACCCTATTTACCTCAATTTCCACATCTGTAAAATGAGCTGGAAAAAGAAATGGCAAAACATTCTATTACTTTTGTCAAGAAAACTCTAAATAGGTCACCAAGAGTTAGACACAACTGTAATAACTGAACAACAACATGCAAACCCTTTTGAAAACTTGGGTACCTGGATCAACACAACAACCAACCTCAATTTCAGAGGAATTGTGGTGAAACAAGCTGCCCTCCCCACACAGATGGAGAAGTGATAGTCTCAGGGGATAAATCAAGACATAATTTTTTGGACATAGCCAGTGTGGGCATTTGTTTTGCTTGACTATATGTGTTTGTAATTGGGAATGTTGTCTTTCTTATTCTCTCAGTTCCAGGAGGAGAAAGAGAGAGAGAAAGAAGGAAGATAATTGTTGGAAAATAAAATCAATAAATAAAAATACTTGAGCCATTCTTCTTTTTTGCTTTGTTCAGTCATTTTTCAGTCATGTCCAATTCTTTGTGATCCCCTTTGGGGTTTTCTTGGCAAAGATATTGGAGTGGTTTGCCATATCCTTCTCCAGCTTATTTTACAGATGAAAAAATTGAGGCAAACAGGGTAAAGTAACTTGCCAAGGGTCACCCAGTAAGTGTCTGAGATCTGATTAGAACCTGGAAAGATGAGTCCTTTTGCCCCAGAGGGACACTAGTTGCCCTAGTAAGCGTAGTCATTCCTATTTATAAGGTGCTTTAGAAACCATTACAAAGGACTTTTTATCCAAGGCTCACAACACCCCACCGAATTAGTTATCACAAGGATTAGAATTGCATTTTATGAATAACTAGAAACAAATGATTTGTCCAAGGTCACATATCTAATAAGTGGCACAGCTAGGATTTGGCCGTGTACCCAGAGCTCTCTTCATTACCCCAAATTACAACCAGCCTCATTGAATCTACTTTGACACTCTAAGAAATCAATCATTTCACCTACAGTGTCTCAGTCTGTGTTGTATCTGGATCTTTCCAGAAATCCCTGGGAAGGATGGTACCTCCAAATTACTCTGGAAGCTGTCCTTAAGGCTTGTAACGTTTTGTGAATTCAGTACAACACTTGAGCAGTCCATGGGTCTCCTCTTGATTTCAGTACCTCCTTGTCTTGGAAGATATCTTTAATACCATTTCTTAAATAGCAGTCATCAATCAACCCACATGCATTTTCAAATGTCTACTATATGCTTGGCGCCATGCTTTAAAAAAAGACAAAAAATGAAATAAACCCCTGCTTTCATGAAGCTTATGTTCTCAATGTATTAATTATCCCTCTGCAGTCTGCTTACACCCACCATATGTCTTTCAGGGGTGGGAATTTCAACACTTCTTAAATTACAGTTTGCATAGGTGGCCACCTAAGATGCTTTTGGGTAGGGCAAGTTTTGGCCATCACTGTGGCAAACCTGATGCCAATGGGAAGTTCAGGCAGAGTGTTATGGGCTCCTTCCTTTTCTGTTACCCAGGTTTTATTCCTGAGAGACTGATTTCTTTGGAATAGACAAACTTTTATATGCCACTCCTTGGAGCCTGTGCTACTACACAGGACCCTTTGTATAATCGACTCCCTGTGTGGCGGGTCTATCAGAAAGACTCTACTGGTGAGGCTGGAGTGGGGAGATGGGAGGAAGGACAGTCAGTTTAGAACCCTAGCTTTGGCACTGCCATCAAACTACTTAGGTGCTCCATGCCTCAGTTTCCTCATTTGTAAAATGAAGATAATAGCTTTTGTTATTATTGAGAGGAAAACCTCTAAGTACTATAGGAATGTGAGTTATTACTTCTTGCCAGAAGTCTCCTCTGAAGTGACAAGTTATCATGCAGTAAGAATAAGGGACACGCAGACAGGCGCCTAGAACAGACTGGGATCTTACAGGCTCTTGAGGGATGTATGGGGTGAGGTGAGGGGATTAGTGGGAATGGGAGCCAGCAAAATTAGAATTGGTAAAGGCTTCAAAGTATAGGTTTCTGCCCTAAATCCAAAAGCCAAAAAAAAAAAAAAAAAAGGAAACTATCAAAATAGTCAAGTGTCTCTCCAAACTAGGGGATTAAAAGCCAAGAAAGGGGACCCTTTTCTTGTCTCGTTCACTACACTCTTTTCACAGCTGTTTTTATTTTTCGAAATGTACTGGAATTAAAATGCTGATTAGAATTAAGGTCTAAGTTTGAGTCTTCAAAAAGGACTTTCTCTCTCTAATTAGGGGACTGCATCTCATCATCTGCTTAGCAGTGGGGAACACATGGTTTCCACTCCCTAATACTCACTGATGGGAACAGAGGACTGAATGGGCCTCTCTCCATTAGAACCCACTAACACATATACTCACCAGGCTCAGCCTCTAAGTCCAAAGATCCTGTGCATTTTTATCAGAATCTTCTACATTTTCTTCTTCTCTAAATAGTGTAAGTTCACTATGAGTCCATCCTAATACCAATTAGCATTTAAACAGGGTTTAAGGTTTATAAAACCCTTTACAAATATCATCTCATTTGATTCTCACAACAATCCTGGGAGGTAGATGCTTTTATTATCCCCATTTTATAGATGAGGAAACTGTGGCATACAGAGGCTCAGTGACTTAATCAGAGTCACATAACTGGTAAGTTTCTGAGGCTAGATTTGAACGTCAGGTCTTTCTGGCTCCTGGTTCAATACTAGTTTTACACACTAAAACACTGAAGATAATGTCAACGAAGGGAGCAACCGGGTGGTACAGTGGCTAGAGTCCTTAGTTCAAATCCAGCCTCAGACACTCACTAGCTGTGTGACCCTGGGCAAGTCACATCACCATTTGCCTCAGTTTCCTCATTAGAAAATGAACTGGAGAGAAGAAAATGGCAACCCACTGCAGCATCTTTGCCAAAAAAAACCTCAGATAGTGTCGCAAAAAGTAGGACATAGCAGAACTACAATAACAATAAATAGAATAACAATAAAAATAACTCTCAGCTCCCTGGGACTTGACAATCCAAAAAGTGCTTTCTACCTCTCAACTCTATGAGCTAGAAGCAGGAGCATTATTATTCCCATTTCACACATTGCAGAAATGATCAGAGAAAGAAACAAGTCCCCACTTTTGGCAAGAAGCCTTTCCCTGTCCTCCTCAAGCTTAGTGCTTTCCCTCTGGGACCACCCCCCAATCAGTCAATTAGCACCTACTATGCCCCAAGTACTGGGGCTGCTGTCAGGGAGCTTCCAATCTTATGGGGGAGTCAACATGTAAATAACATGAACAATCAAGCTATACACAAGATAAATGGTCATTAATCAGCAGAGGGAAGGCACTAGCATTAAGGAAAAACAAAAAAGGCGGCTTATTATTACTATTAATTTAGCCTACATATATTTTTCTACATAATTATTTCTAAGTTGCCTTCCCCATTAGTATGTGAACTTCTTGAGGACAGGGACTAGTTTTGTTTGGTTGTTGTTTTTTGCTTTCTTTATAATCTTAACACTTAGCACTATATCTTGAATATTTGTATTTGTTCAGTCTTTTCAGTAGTGTCCCAGTCTTTGTGACCCCATTAGAAGTTTTCTTGGTGAAGATACTGAAGTGGTTTGCTGTTTCCTTCTCCGTCTCATTTTACAGATGGGGAAATTGAGACAAATAGGGTTAAATGACTTGCACAGGGTCACACAACTAGTAAGTATCTTAGTTCAGAGTTGAATTCAGGTCTTCCCAACACTTTGTTTATTTGGGCATATGATTTGGGGTTTTGGTTTTAAAAGATTAGTGTATTACAAAAATGAACAATATGGAAATAGGTTTTGAGGGATAATATATGTATAACCCAGTGGAATTGCTTGTCAACACCAGGAGGGGGAAAGGAAGAAGGGAGGGAGACAACATGAATCATGTAACCATGGGGAAAATTTTTTTTAATAAATTGTAATAAATAAATAAATAAAAATAAAAACACCCACAAGCTTTACTGGACCGTCAAAGGCTGACACCAACAAAATTAAGAATGTTGGCTCTAAATATGAGCTTTGCTACAAGTCTTTTTTGTGGCTATCAATTTTTAAATAAAATTGTCTTCTGTTTTTAAAATGCGGGTCTGTGTGCTTATAATAGGAGCTGGTGGCTACCTCAGGAGAAAACCAAATGTTGATTTTCCCAGGTCACCTGGGAGGGAACCACATGCCCAGAAAGCTACAAGTCCCTTAAAATGTGACTGTCCTTTGTTCACAAGGGAGTCTTTGTCATAAGTGTTACAATTATATTACAGTTATATTTATATTACATTGCCAACCTCCCAGTTCCTTCACTTCTCACCAAAATATTGGTTTCCTTAAGAATGGAGACTTTTTCAGTCATGGTTTCCATAGAACTTAACATGGTGGTGTATATACAAAAGGTATTTACGAAGTGATTAAACTGAGTAGAAATGAGCATACGGAGACTTGTTCTATGGTGTGTTCAGCCCTGTATTTGACACTCTGAATCCTGAAGAAATTGAAAAGAGGGAACCAGTTCTTGAAAAAGTTTTCACTTAAAAAAAACCTTGAGAAACTTTAAAGTCTTTGGAAAGACAAGATTTGAAACTGCCATCAAATAGTGTCCTCACCTATAAAATGTGAGAGTTAGGCTAAATAGCCTCCAAGATCTCTCCTCACTCCAGCTCTAATCCCATTGATCTTTAATCCTGACTGCTTTCATTCTAGGATTTTGGAATTCTTCTCTACTATTCTGTAACACTCCCTCCAAGTTGCATCCTCAACTCCCACTCACATAAGGGTTCCCAGAAGGCAGCTGGCTATCCATTCCTTCATGGCTCTAGAGATAACCCTAAAGTATTGGAGTTTCTCTTACTATGACTCATAAGCCCTCATGGGCACATACTCGATTCATCATCAGAGAGAATTAATTCACTTTTAGAAAAAAGGATTGTTTACAAAGAAGATATTATAAGGATTGGTGTTATAAAAACTATCTCCCCAAAGTTCAGGACACACTGGCTCACAAATACACACCGAATGAATGGAAAGAGTGGGCACAAATTTAAAGCACAGTATTGGTGTACAGAGAACACGTGAAGCCAAAAGATAAATTTACGACTCTTGGTTATAGTCGTCCATAGCCAGCATTCTTTTCTGGTTCAAAGGGTCACATGTGTGGAAAATGCTTCCTCTCATGGGGGCTATCTTTTTATTTTTTATTTTTATTTCTTTTTAAAACCCTTGCCTTCTGTCTTAGAATTGATACCAAGAATCAGTTCTAAGGCAGAAGAGTACCAAGGGCTAGCCAGTTGAGGATAAGTGGCTTGCCCAGAATCACATTGCTAGGAAGTGTCTGAGGTCAGATTTGAACCTGAGTCTTCCTGTTTCCAAGCTTGATGCTCTAGGTCAGTGATGGCAAACCTTTTTAGAGGGGCAGGTGATATTCTTAAGCACACATGGAAAGGGTGAAGGGACCAGCCCAGCCCCATGTCCTTCTGGCTTTCTGGAGAACTCTGTGCTGGGGCAATGGTGTGTGTGCCCACAGAGAGGGCACTGAGTGACCCCCTTTCTGGCACACGTGCCATAGGTTCACCATCACAGCTCTAGAAGCTAACTTTTTAAAATCTATATCCACGTTTTGGTTACGTAGGTGGTACAGTGAATAGAGTGACAGTCCCAGAGTCAGGAAGATTCATCTTGAATTCAAATCTAGCCTCAGGTACTTCCTAGCCATATGATCCTAGACCTGTCACTTCACCCTGTTTGCCTCAGTTTCCCCATCTGAAAAATGAGCTGGAGAAGGAAATGCCAAGCCATTCCAATATATTTGCCAAGAAAATTCCAAATGGAGTCACAAAGAATTAGATGTAATGGAAATAAAAAGACCTAACAACAAAAACATATCCTTGTTTGCCTTCCAAGTATGTAGGTCTCTCTGCTCTTGGTTGGATGCTTTGTTTTTCTGCCGGTCCAATTTCTCTGATGACATGATCAGAAGTGGTATGGAAGGGGAAGTGTGGTATTCTCTCTGAGCTAATCTCACCTACTTTCCCCCTTTCCCCTTGCTGCCCTCTGGTAGAGATCCCTAGAGCCTACCTGCTCAAGATACTTCCAAGGTCCCAAGTCTGGAAACTTCTAAAGCTTGACTTTCCCTCCCAGCATGGGCTCTTCCAATATGGACTTACTATTTTATAAATAAGCCCAGAAAGTGTGATTAATTCTTCTGACCAATTACAAAGTATTTTCTATGCAGCTTTCAACTATTAACCTAAATACTTCACTCCTTCAAACTGATTAAGAACTCATTTCCACCTGTGATTGATTGATTGACTAAATAGAGTAAGCTAGAATCTCTGTGTTTATATTAATTGGGGTAGAGAGATACACCTCCCCCTTTCCACATCCATCAGATGCAAGAGTCTTCCTTCCTTGTTTCTCTTCCTGTTTGCATTCCCTTAGCCCTCCCTCTTCTCAAGTTTAAATCACAGGTGCTCTCCCCTACCACTCCCCCTTAATTTTTAGTCTTTTACTATAATCAGTTCATTTTCAGTTCTTGATGCCTAGATGGGCTTTCTCTTTCCTCACTATCAGATGCCTCTCTCTTCTCCTTTTATAACTACTGAACCCCCACCTCCTGCTCCCACCATTCTTCCCTCCTAATTTAGTGGTTTTGTCCCATCTGCAGCACTAAGAAGTGACAGGATAGAACATTTTCCAAAGATGAGTGAAAGATTCATAAGCTCCTTTGTCATTACCATCATTAACATGGATATGTTTTAAATCACTCTCCACTTGTGGCCTGGGCACTATTATTTGTAAATGGTCTTGAGCCTCTAGGGGCTCCTCTTTAAAGGGAAAAGAAAAAGATGGTTAATAACAATAACTGCTTTTTATAGCATTTGACAGTTCACAAAGTGCTTTCCATATAAATGGTCTCAATTTGAGATTCCCAACTACTCAATGAGGTGGGTTGTGACATTATTATCATACCTGCTTTATAGATGATGAAGATGGGTGGGAGGTTGCATAGTTTTTAAAGCTCAAAGTGGGGAGCAGCTAGGTAGCTCAATGGATTGAGAGCCAGGCCTAGAGAACGTAGGAGGTCCTAGGTTCAAGTCTGGCCTTAGACACACTTCCTAGATGTGTGATTCTGGACAACTCACGCAATCCCTGTTGCCTAGCCTTTACCATTCTTCTACCTCGGCACCAATACACAGTATTGATTCTAAGATGGAAGGTAAGGATTTTCTAAAAAATTCAGAGACCTTAAAATAATCTTGGAAATCAATCGTATCCTTTTACAGATAAGGAAAATGAGTCATGGTGAGGAAAGATTTGAGAGAGTGAGGTAAAGAACCCTACCCTAAGGATATTCAACTCTTCTTTACCTTAACTTCCAATTTCCCATCTGATTCTTCCCCAGTCCTATAAGTTTACCACGCGAAGGTTCCATAAGTAACTTTTCTGTAGAGGTGGCATGTGGTGTGAAGAACAGAATCACAAGAAGATTGAAAACTTGAAATAAAAACTGAGAAGAACAACTGGGAATATTGTTCTTACCTTCCTTTGCTGGTGGCTCTCAAAGAAGGGAACAGGCAGGGATATGCTGGCAAATGTCTAACAACCGTCTCTCCGAAAAAAATAAATCAAATCTATATATGCATATATATATGAGTGTACAACACATACTTTTAAGTTTACTATGTATTAGCATTTTCTCCATCACTTTTTTAAGTCTCAATAATCCATAAAACAAAACCCAATTTGTAGCCTTTGCCAATTTCCAAGGAGTAAATGCTCTGAAAACATTGAAATTTTACATAAATAAAATTAAATTTTATTTACAAAAGTGAATTTTAAAATAATTTAATTTTTTAATTTAAAATAAATTTAAATTTAAGTTAAAGTTAAAATAAATTTAAACCATATATTGAAATTTTAACAATTAGCTTATTCAAATACCTCCAGAACACCATTGGGAAGTTGGAATAGCCAGCGTATCTAAGTGCCTTCTATTTCCCTACACTGCTACTCTCCTTATTTTCAATACAATTCAGGACTTCGTGCCTTTTCAAAACTGGAAGTCCTAAAGGTATTTACCATACCTTTTGCCGTGTTATTAATCCATCTCTAAGTCTAAGTGGCCCTTAAAAACAAGTTTCCTCCCTACATGCATACTCTCTTCTTTCCATGTTCTCTTCCAACATTTTCTTCAGTTACACTTTAGTAAAAAATTAACATCAAGGGAAACTGGAAAAAGAAAAGGATAGGAGATGTTACTGAATAGCAAGGTGTGTGGGTTGCCTCAGAGATATAAAGATTGATGCTTTCACTCAGTGTCCTTTCACGTTGCCAGCCTGCTATTCATTATAAGTATTACATATCAGTGACTGTAATGTGTGAATATATATGCATATATAGCTCTTATACAAAGTATGCCTTATGTTCTGTTGTTATTGCTTGTCCTTTATTTTTTGAAAAGGACCAATGACAATGATGTTTTCATTTGTCCGTGAATTGGATTTAAGTGAGGCAGAATGGCACAAAGCTTTCAGTCTCACTCTTTCTTCCAGTCATCGAAGTTAGTGGCAAGACCAAGTCAAGACAACTGGTGATGATGTGAACTGGAATGACCTCCAGGAATTGATGCAGAGTGAAAGGACCAGAACCAGGAGAACCTTATACACAGAGACAAATACACTGTGGCACAATCGAATGTAATGGACCTCTCTACTAGCAGCAATGCAATGATCCAGGACAACTCTGAGGGACTTATGTGAAAGAACTGTGGGAGCAGAAACACAGAAGAAAAACAACTGCTTGATCATATGGTTTGATAGGGATATGATTGGGGATGTAGACTCTAAGTGATCACCCTAGTGCAAATATCAATAATATGGAAATAGATCTTGATCAATGACACATATAAAACCCAGTGGAATTGCACATTGGCTAAGAGAGGGGGGTGGGAGGAGGGGAGGGAAAGAACATGAATCATGTAACCATGGAAAATTTTTTCTTAATTAATCAATTAAATAAAATTTTAAAAATTTAAAATTAAAATTAAAATTAAAAAAGACAACTGGTGATGGGCCAGAAAACAATGGATGACCTTAGTATCTTTGATGTCTGACCAAACTCCAAATTCTCTACAGTGCCTGCTTCAGCCACCTTTATGGTCAATGGAAATTGTTCTCATCTACCCATTCTGCCCAGAGAAGTCTTCACATGCTGTTGGTTACCCTCAAACTGGTTTAAGATGCTTTTACTAGAGTGTGGCCATTGCACATGCTACAGCTTCTTGGAGCAAAAGGTGAGAACTTAATGCCAAGTAGATCCCAAAGGTGCATTGGCAGCCCTGAAAAGGGCTCAGTGAGCTCTCATTCCAGCAGTGCTAGTCCTCCCTGAACACCCCATACACTCCAACTGCTGATTATAGAATCTCAGAGTTGGAAGGGACTTTAGAGGTGGTGGTAGTGATTGCTAGTCAGGATGACAACTAAATCAACAAGCTTGCTTACCATTACCTCACTGTCAGAGAAAAGATCCACAATCATTTAGGGTGCTGGATTTATTGCATTATTAATGATTACTTTATTGTATGTTTTCATTAGTTATAACAGTAATTGGTTTCAAAGTAACATATATTATATATATATGTAAAATGTTATTTGATCCTTGCAACAACATTGTAAAGTAGATGCTATTATCATCCTTACTTTCCAGAAAGAGAAGTTTGTGCCCATAGAAAAGCAACTTGCCAATGATCCTTGTTGTCGTGGAACATGGCCATAATTTTATGAATAGAGATAGAAATCTGAACCTCCAAGGGGAAAACTTGGAAATATCTCACCTTGGATGGCATAATCCCATTTCCTTGAATACAAGGCTCTCCTGTTAGCTTCAGCATAAAGTTAATCAGGGAAGTCAGTGACAGGTTTGTTGTTATTGTTCAGTCATTTCATTTGTGTCCAACTCTTCATGACCCCATTTAAGGTTTTCTTGGCAAAGATATTGGAGTGGTTTGCCATTTTCTCCTCCAGTTCATTTGACAGATGAGGAAACTGAGACAGAGTTAATTGATTTGTCCAGGGTCACACAGCTAATGAGTGTCTGAGACCAGATTTGAATTTAGGTCTTCCTGACTTGAGTCCGAGAACTCTATCCACTGTGACACCTAGATGCCTTAGTGATAGGTTGACCCCTCAGGAAGATCCCTATGTACTAAAAAAATCTAGAGCCTGAAGAAGGTGAATCCGAGTCCTTCTTTGAGTTCCCTTTTTGGCGTTGTCTCTATTAAGCTTTTCTCTTTTGAAGTCTAAGTCTTAAATATTCTCAATAAGCAAGCAATGGTTGTAAAAAAAAAAAATAGGGCAGAAAAAATGGAACTATATGAATGAAGAAGAGAACTCTGCCCTACACCTCCTATCCATGACTTTATCCCTGACTAGAGTAACCTGGCAAGGGATGCAAAAAGAAAAAGGGGAAAGAAGAAAAAAGAAAAGGAAGAGAAATATTGAAGACAGTATAATTGGGATATAGGTACTCCCACTGAAATAGATAGATACATGTGTGAGTATGTTTGTGTGTGTGTATATATATATGTGTATATATATGTGTGTGTATATATGTGTGTGTATATATATGTGTGTATATATATGTGTGTGTGTATGTGCATATATATATATATATATATATATTGCACAGTGCTCTCTGCAGCTGTTGGTTGCCCTCATGAATTGAACAGCTGGGAAGGGTTGCTTCCTCTCCTAAGGGACACTTCCTCCTTCATGTTTCCTGTGATCTCAGGTTTCTACTGGACATGTGTATTTGAAACTGCCCACCCCCTTGAGGCCTCAGTACTTCCCCTGCCTTGTAGCTAATATGGAAAAAGAAGGAAAGAAAGAAAGAAAGAAAGAAAGAAAGAAAGAAAGAAAGAAAGAAAGAAAGAAAGAAAGAAAGAAAGAAAGAAAGAAAGAAAGAAAGAAAGAAAG